>NC_056732.1:852464155-852594155 GCF_019279795.1 Protopterus annectens | reverse complement strand
CTCCTTCTGGGCCCATCTCATTTGCTCACTCAACTGAGTGCAGTGAGATCATATTCTGATTTCAGGCACTCCTACTGTGTACAAAGAGAGCATTTGGGAAGGACAACCCCTGTAGCCTCTTAATCCTGCTCTGTTCCTTCCCTCAAAAAAAAAAAAAAAATATATATATATATATATATATATATATATATATATATATATATATATATATATATCTTATTCATCTGCTCTTACTGTAACTGTCTAGTTGCTCTTCTGTGTGCTGTTATCTGTTCAATCGCTCTTACTCTGCACTTATTACAGCTTGTTAGTAGCCTTCTAATTTACTGCCTTCTGCACTTGTTTTTTAGTCATTTGTTAATTTAATTGCATTTATTTGAACTGTATTTGCTGTAGTGTTGCTACACGCTCGGGTGTGCTGGCCTGCACTTCAATTTGAATTGT
Source organism: Protopterus annectens (assembly GCF_019279795.1). NCBI lineage: Eukaryota > Metazoa > Chordata > Ceratodontiformes > Protopteridae > Protopterus > Protopterus annectens. The sequence continues at coordinate 852,593,711 of NC_056732.1, read as the reverse complement.
ATTTACTGCTGTTTTATCTGCTTTTCTGTAACAAAAAAAAAATTTCTAAGCTTGTTTCCTGCCTTTCCTGTAACTAGTCACGTCCAGATACAGACTTGTTGTATCCTGGACTGTTGGTAAACTTCTGAGCCACCCAAGCCTTTCTGTGTTTGAGGGAAGCCCTCTAGCTTATCAGTGGGAGTGGCAAGCACTAGGTAGCCTATCTACCATGGGAAGAGTGGGTTTTGGCCCTGAAATTGTAGTTCATTGGCTGTTTGGGCAGTTTTTCCATCTCTTTCTACTTTCTGGTTAAAAGCCCGTTTTGCGTTTGGTCCCCGCCTTTCCTATAACTAGTGTAATCCAGGTACAGATTTGCTGTATCCAGGTCTGTTGGTAAACTTCTGAGCCCCCCAAGCCCTTCTGTGTTGGAGAGAAGCCTTCTAGCTTATCAGTGGGAGTGGTAAGCGCTAGGTAACCTATCTATCACAGGAGGAGTGGTTTCTGGCCCAGAAATTATAGTTTATTGGCCGTTTGGGAAGCTTTTCCATCTCTTTCAACCTTCTATTTTAAAAGCCTGTGTTTGCACTTGTTTTCTGCCTTTCCTGTTACTAGTCTAGTCCAGGTACAGATTTGCTGTATCCAGGACTCTTTGTAAGCTTCTGACCCCCCCCCCAGCCTTTCTGTGTTGGAGGGAAGCCTTCTAGCTTATCAGTGGGAGTGGTAAGCATCAGGTAGCCTATCTACCACAAGAGGAGTGGTCCCTGGCCCAGAAATTGTAGCTATTGGCTGTTTGAGCAGTTTTTTTTCCATCTCTTTCAACTTTCTGGTTTGAAAGCCGCATTTGTGCCTGTTTTCCGCTTTTCCTATAACTAGCCTAGTCCGGTTACAGAGTTGCTGTATCCAGGATTGTTAGTAAGCTTCTGAGCCCCCAAGCCTTTCTGTGTTGGAGGAAAGCCTTCTAGCCTATCAGTGGGAGTGGTAAGCATTAGGTAGCCTATCTACCACAAGAGGAGTGGTTCCTCACCCAGAAATTGTAGCTATTGACCATTTGGGCAGTTTTTTTTCCATCTCTTTCAATGGTCTGGTTAAAAAGCCACACTTGCGCTTGTTTCCCACCTTTCCTGTAACTAGCCTAATCTAGATACAGAGTTGCTGTATCCAGGACTGTTGGTAAGCTTCAACAGCCTCTCTGTGTTGGAGGAAAGCCTTCCAGCTTATCAGTGGGAGCGGTAAGCACTAGGTAGCCTGTCTACCATGAGAGGAGAGGTTCTTGGCCCAGAAATTGTAGTTTATTGACCATTTGGACAGTTTGTCCGTCTCTTTCAACTTTCTGGTTTAAAAGACCACATCTGCGCTTGCTTCCCATCTTTCCTGTAACTAACCTACTGGGTAGCACTAGAAAGCCTTAAACTGATACAAGTCTTCTAGCTTAGGAGAGAGACTTTGGAGTGATTACATATAAGTTTTCTGTACTTTCTTGCTGTACTTAACTGTTTTCTGTCTAAACACAGATTTTCTAGCATTTATTGTGATTTAAAAGCTTGTTTTTTTCACATATTGTACTTATTTGACTGCCTGCACTTTTAAAAAGTTGTTTTTTGTTTAAATAATTTGTTTAACAGTTGTAGGCTACACACTAAAGTGTGATAGCCTTTTCTAATTGTTTGTAGTCATTTAAAGCTGTTTTAAGTTTATTTTTTACTGTTTTTGCCTTATCTTTTCAAAAAAAAAAAAAAAATTCCTCATTTCCCACCTATAGTCCAGTTTTCAGGCTAGTGCTGAATTCAGGGCTGTGATACTAGTTTCTGAGTTGCCCATACCTTACTTGGATAGAAGAAAGTTTCTCAGTTCACCTGTGAGAGAGGGGAGCTTTGAGCAACCTATCTGTCCCTGGAGGAGTGATTCCAGCCCAGAAGTTAGTAGTTTATCAGCCATTTTGGGCTAATTTCTATCTCTTTCATTTCCCTACTAAAAAATCTGTGTTTGAATGGTTTTGCACAGCAGGCAGTGCCGGTTAGCTACGGTTAAATTATTCCTGCCTCCACTAAGTCTCCTCTTCAGTTTTTCCCTTGAAACTAGTCTAACTCTCAACTTAAGCACTCAAAAAGCATCTTACAGCTCAGCACTTGCTCAGACCTAATAGCAAGCACTAATATACCCTGACACTGATTGCCCAGCAGAGCAAGGCTCTTTATTCACCCCTCACCAACCAAGCGACTAAGCAGCTCACCCTACTATTCAGGCATGACCAAAGGGCAACTGCAGGTGCACTCACCAGTCCAACTGGTGAATCTGGGTATCCTGAGGCAATGTTACAACTGCCTCATGTACACAGACAAACCTCTCCTCCTACCACAAAATACTAACATATGCGAGAGTTGCAATTATACAGCCAAACGGGAAGCTAAGCTGTCTCGACCCAAGACTTGAACAGACAGTCAAGAAGAGAAGGTTAAAACTTGCACCACAACTCCAGCCACACACAGACCTACTAAAACAGCACTGGCAAAAAATACACATAAATACACAAAATCATACTCAGAGGCTCTAAATAAAAACCTGCAAAAGCATCAGAGACCTCCAAAGCAGACACCCAAACAACCTGCACTTCCCGTCACAAACCAGACAACACATAAAACACAAAATCAGTGTGCCACACAATCACAGCCCTAAAGGTGAAATAACATACCTAACACACTATAAATAGGTAACTCTATAGTCAGGCACACTGACGTCCCACTCACTAGGCTGGACAAGCAGAAGGTTACTGTTAGATGCCTGTCGGGAGCCAGAATCCGCCACATAACACAAGCACTCAGGTCACTCCAGAACAAGTACAAATATGACTCTGTCATTGTTCATGTTGGTGTGAATGACCTGAGACGTACCTCCCTGGACTGCATGAAAAGAAACATGGAAGAGCTCTCTGATCATGTAGCCCAGGCTGGTATGACCCTGACCCTGAGTAGCATCCTGCCCTCACCAAGAATGATACCGCAGTATAAAGAAAAAAAATGATCAATTTCAACAATTGGCTAAGCTTCTGGTGTCATTCAAAGAGGATCCAGTGTCTGTCAGCCTGGAATGACATGCTCGACAAGCCACGTTGCTTCGCAAGAGACAGCTTGGACCTGTCACCCCTAGGATTTCGAATACTGGCCAAGGCTCTTGCTGCCCCTATAGTGTCTTTTTTAGGCAAGGCTCAAAAGTCAAACCCACCTCCATAAACAGCACAATTAACAAAAAAATGAGGGTTATGGTACTCAATGCCAGGAGTTTAAATCTCAAAATGCACTCACTCAAAGCACTCCTCAGTATGGACAACATCAACATCTGTGCAGTAACTGAAACCTGGTTCAAGGCTCCAGAGAGCACCCCAGCACTACCAGGCTACAACTCATACCACACGTTTCGGCCACAGAACACAGACCGAAACACAAAAGGAGGGTGTGTATCCATATTCATCAAGGATACCCACACCTCCAGGTTAGTGGTGCAGCATGATACCTCTGAGATCATCCAAGTGCAACTAACATCTGGCAAATCTGCAATGCAAATTGTGGCCTGCTACAGATCATCCTCCATGACCCAGGACCACCACTCCACCTTTCTGGAGACACTGGAAAACATGAAGGTCCTACCAAACACCCTGATATTGGGCGATTTCAATTACTCTACCATTCACTGGGAAAACTACTCGAGTACAAATTCCCAGGCCCAGCGCTTCCTGGAATTCATCAACTCAAACGCCCTGGATCATCTGGTAAACTCCCCTACCAGAGGTGAAAACATATTGGACCTGGTCATCACCAACATGGGTGACAGGTGTTCCACATCGGAGGTCAACCCATCACTGGTTAGATCAGACCATAAAGTAATCACTCTGGATGTCCACACACCACCACCACCCTCAACTAAGGAAACCACAGTAAAAAAATTTTCTAAAGCAAACGTCACCTTACTTAAGACAGAGGTGGTAAGTTTCACAGCCCCCACGCTAAAGGATAACGCTGCCCAAGATGCAGAAACCTTTACAAATGCACTCTATGAGCACCTACAAGGATGCATGGATCGTGCCATCCCTAGCAAAACTATGACTCACTCCTCTAAGAGAAGGAAACCAGTTTGGTGGACCCCTGCAATAAACAGGCTATACAACAGAAGGAGGAAACTAGTTCAGAAAAAGCAAATCCCAAGAAGGAAAGACATCCCTGATCAGTTTCAGTAAGAAACTGAGGTCCCTCATGAAATCATCCAAGGCTAACTTCGAAAGAAAAATAGCCAAGGATTCAAGAGATAACCACAAAGCCTTCTTTAGCTATGTTAAGAATCTAAGTGGCAACTCGCAGATATGCACTGAACTAGTGCAAAATAGCACAAAATATACTGAACCTACTGATATTGCCAACATCCTGGCAGATAGATTCAGTGCAAACTTCACCCCCCCTCTCACTTCCAAAAGGGCTCACAACAATACCGGAAACGTGTAGTGTCCCAAAAATCACAGGCACACAGGTGAAAACAGCCCTTTTAAAAGCCAAAAACACAGAGTCAATGGGACCAGATGCTGTCCCAAGCTGCATCTTGCACGAACTACAGAACAAACTAACCCCCCACCTAAACACCCTGTTCAACCTCAGCCTCTCCACAGGCTATGTGCCCATAGAATGGTGCACAGCAACGGTTATTCCTCTCCACAAAGGAGGGACCACAACTGACCCTGGTAACTATCACCCCATAAGCCTGACTAGCCTGGTCTGCAAGGCTATGGAATGCATCATCATGGAACTCATTAACAAAGACATTGGGAACCTCCAAATGCTTGACCCAACCCAGTTTGGCTTTGTTAAGGGCAGATCATGCCGACTAAACCTGGTTGACTTCTTCGAGACAGTCACCAAGGCCATAGACGAGGGAAAGGTGGTTCACACAGCCTACCTTGACCTCGCCAAGGCTTTCAACACCATTCCCCACTCGGGTATTACAGAAAAACTCATCGGCCTGAACATATACCCCTACGTCATGAGATGGGTTGCCAACTGGCTTACACACAGAACTCACACGGTAAGAATAGTGGGCCCAGGTCCGACTCTAAACCAGAAACAAGTGGTGTCCCGCAAGGCTCGGTCCTGGGACCCCTACTGTTCGGCATATACTTCTCAGAGGTACAGGCAAACACAGATGGACTATGGCTAACCAAGTTTGCCAATGACTGCAAACTGGGAGCCATAACTGACTCTTCGGCTGACACGGATATCCTCCAAAAAGGCCTTACTGAGACAGACACCTGGTGTCAAAACACCCACGAATTACCACATAGGTGGCAGCCACCTTAATACAGAAGAGGTAATAAGAGATCTGGGGACCCAGGTAGATAGTAATCTCTCCTTTGACAATCATATTGCCAAAGTAGTTAGGAAATCCTTCTATGTGGCCCATCTAATTACTAAAGGGTTCGCATCTAGAAATAAAGAGGTTATAGTGCCCCTCTACTCGTCATGCATTAGACCCATCATACAGTAAAATGCCATTTGGAATGTACCTCAAAAGACACTTCCAACAGCTGGAAAGACCACAAAAGTACCTCACCAAGAGGATTACTGGCCTCAAACATATGTCCTATGCAGCCCGACTGAAAAAACTCCAGCTGTACTCAGTGGCATATCGCTTACTCAGAGGTGATCTCTGCCTGACTTACAAAGCCATGTCCAACTCAGAATTGATGGACATGCTCCACCTAAAGAAATCCAAGTCACTGCGAGCCACGCGCTCTAGTGAGCCAAACCTCGCCACAACAATACATAGAACATGCTGGAGGGATAGATTCCTGTCACAGAGACTCCCCATGCTTTGGAACAAAATTCCAAATTACATCAGGCAGAGCCCCTCACTAACACTCGTCAAGAGAAACCTTGATGAGTGGATGGGTAACAGAAAATACACCCCTGGGATCACTTCCTTGGCTCTGCTTGACAGAGGATCAGTTAATTAATCAATGGGGCGGCGAAAGCCAACACACTCTGGTTAGGCTTATAAATGCCCTCAGGCAGATAGCCTAGTACCTACCTATGAACCTATGATTTTATATACATTTTCATGTGTTTTATTATTTGTCCACCAGATGGTGCTAGACTAGTAAGACTGTCACATGCAGTTTAGAATCCACTCTTCCTGTATCTTGGTAACTTGAATCACTGATTTCATTGGTCTATTCAAACAGGAAATGAAGTTCTATGAGACAAAAACGTAAGGGGAAGTGTTTTTATCAGCGTTTATATTATATGTGGATATGTGTTCCTTTTGCTCTGAACATTAAATCACTTGTTCATAGGTTCATTCCTTTCTGTGACACATTGCTGTAACTATACTGTATAGTTTGTTACCTGTTATCATGATTTATCAGGTACTATGTTGACTCTTCACTGTACAGTCATATTTTCTCTGTTTAACTCTGTTTGGTGTTACACCCAGGGACTCCTGTGGTCACTCTGTCAGCAGGACTTTCATGTCAACAGATGTCATTAACTAAAACACTTTTTACACTGTACACATTGTCATTTCTTAAGTATAAGTTATAATATTTTAAGGGGAAACATTACATGGGCATACCAGGACACTGGTGATACAGATGAGCTAGGAAACCTTTGGAGAGCTTTGAAACCTCTTGTTTGGTAGTTCCTTTTGTGGTTATACAGCCATAGTGTTCTTCCCTCCTGCAGCTCAGACTTATTTATTTATTTTATTTATTTATTTATTTATTGGCATTTGTTAACTGGGTTTGTCCAACTGGGCTTGTGGCCCATTTTCAGTGGAGACCCGAGGAGAAAAGCTCCAGTAATACATTTTAAAACAAGTACAATTTTAAACAATATTGATATAATAGCAGTTATAGCAAACGATTCACATGTGTTGGGTTACATGCATAAAGTTAAAGTTGCATTAAAAATAAGCTAAGTAACAATTTTACATTGATATAGTTCAATAGGACAACAATAAACATTTTTTGTTTGTATAAAATTGTGCAAATGCATAGTAGACACATTGGAGAGAGAGGTGTAACAAGGTACTAAGTATAGTCCTTTTGAGGGTACATAAAGGGAAGGAAGACTAGGTAGGGTCATGGCAAGGGCAGGTTCTGGAATTGAGAAAATAAGCTTTTAGTTCATTTTTAAAGTGTGAGGAGTGGGAGATTGAACATAAGTCAAGGGGAAGATTGTTCCAAGCATGGGCAGGGGAGTGTTGGTAGAGTAGTTTGCCTACTGACCTTTTTGGGTGGTAGATATCAAGTAATTGTTGGTTAGAAGTACAGAGGGTCTGGGATGGGATGTAGATGGAGACTATGGAAGATAGAGGTGGACAGAAGGAGGGTTTATAAAGAATAGAGTGTAGCATATGAAATTGATAAGATAGCAGAAACTGGTGAAGTTCAAGCCACTGAATAGAGTTTAAACAAATGCAGTGGTGTGAGTTGTATGGGGAGTTAGTAATGAATCTGGCTATTTTATGCTAAGTCTGTTGCAGTTTGTTTAGAGTGGAGGCCTGGATACTGGTAAGAACTGGGGCGGCGTATAAGAGGGAGGGGAGGAGGAGTGCCTGGCCCAGGGTAAGTCTAGATTCAGGGGTTAGGAATTGTTTGTTCCGATATAGCAGACCTAGTTTCTGGTTTGTTTTTTTTTATACATTGAAGTATGTGTAGGTTGAACTTGAGTTCATCATCGATAATGACCTCTAGGAGTTTTGTGTGGGTGTCAGGTTGGATGTTTGTATTGTTAGAAGATGTAATAAAAAAGGAGGTTTTGTGATGAGAAAGAGAACGGGGAAGGAAAAGTAGGAGTTTGGTCTTTTTGGGATTTAGGATCAATAGGTTGTGAGAGAGCCATTGTTCAGTGGATAATAGGGCCTGTTGGGTCAGGGAGTGTAGTTCAGGAATGTTATTTGAGATGGATATAAGTGTGGAGTCATCGGCATACTGAATAAGGGAGGATTCTTTGCATGAGGTGTAAAGATCATTGGTGAAGATGTTAAACAAAAGGGGTCCCAAGATGCAGCCTTGGGGAACACCAGTGGAGATGGGAAGGAAAGGTGAGGAGGATGAGAGCCATTTGACAGATTGTTCCCTGCCAGATAGGTAACTATTAAACTGACTTTTAAAAAGATTTAATAAAAATATGCCATTTCAAGAAATTTCATTAAGCACAGATTTTATTAAAATCAATATATATACTCAGTTTGTGTTTCAGCTTATGGTTCTAGCAAATTTAGCATTCCATACCCTATTCTGATGTAAGTGTTTTAAACTATGTTCTACTCCATTGTTCTCCACTAGCTCATTGCTTCACTTTTGATTGATACCTTGACCCATGAATTTACCTCTCCCTCCCCCAACGTCTCAGTTGTTCATTATTGCTTTACCTAGAAAAGGTTCTTTCTAGGCCAGTTCCTGAATTTTTTGCAACACATAACCTTATGGCTTTCTAAATATGTAAGGCACATGGAGGGAAGCTTGGTGGTGAGGTAGGCCAGTGTCCCAGGAGTCATCATCCTCATGACAGAAGATCACCTGTCTTTACCAAGGAGTATAACATTCAGTGATATCAGGAAATTAGGAATGGTGCGTGCTTTTAAGAATTCATACATTTGGACTTTTGTTACACTCTTTCATTACATATTGAGATTGTTACTGCCTGCATTGCTCTTGGTGTCTACAGAGGTCATATGAACAATGATGGTGTCAGATTCCTTCACTTGAGATAGCACAGAAGGTCTTATCATTGTTCCAGCCTATCCATCCTGGTCAAACCTTACTGTCATTTAGACTCTCTCCCATATCTGGGTCACCTGCAGCCCAGATGCATATCCTATTTCTGTGCCAGTGGCTGACCAATGTAGTCAATGATTTTGTTATACATAGAGAATATTTTAAGTTGTCTTCTATAACTATATTGTGCAGATGACTTTAGGCATTTGGCATAACACATCGCCTTTCACATACCACTTCTCTTTTGTTTTGTCGGTTGCCTTCTGATCCTTGCACTTCTTTTGATCAGCATTAGGGATTTTTTCTTCCCTGGCTTCTGAAATTTAGCTTAAATACAGGGGAGGAATGAGATTTAAAAGAAGGCAGGACTTAATTGAGCTATGTAATATTTGACTGAAAATGATTGGGTAGATTATAGGTGATGTATAATGTTTGGAACAGAGAGTTTGTTAATACGGTTTATGATGTAAAATGCTTGCAACTAGGATTGTGTCGGTTTGTTTTGTTTTCATTTATATAAATATATGATTGCTTATGGCTTAAGTGATGGTTTAATAAAGATGTTTCTTGTTTTAAAAAAGGCCATGATATATTCCAATATATGTGAAGTATAATATTTGTTGATGTTAATTTGCTAATATAGCTTGATTACTTTTGTATAAATGTAAATGTGCCTATGTCACAAGTGCTGATTCAATAAAGGTGTTTAAAAAAGTGGCTTTTTTTAAATATTTTTCTGTCCTACTTCCCTACCCATGGTTAGATACATGTGATCCCCCCAAAAAGCTTCTGCTCCTCCCATTTATTTCTACTACTTGTTGTGTTATACCCCTGCTTATTTCATCAGTACCTTGTCCATTCATCAAATTCTGTGATTTTCTCCTTCCTTGCCCTTCTTGGATATGGTGTTGTGAGCTTTCTACCTTTCAGGACCCACATCTCCATTACTACGTATTTCACTACCTCTTATATTCACCATAGTGCTACTTTTGTCATGTAATCACAATTAATATAGCCTTCTCTTTTTCTTACTGATTTTAATGAGGCTTGACTTTCCTTAGTCTTGCAACAGACTCATCCCAGGCTAAACTGTTCCTCTTTCCTTCTTTACATAACACATCATGTATTGTTATTTGTTTTCAGTGAGATTTGAATCATACCTCCCAACCTGCAGACATCAAAAATCTGGACAAAGGCTCTTGAAAAGTAGGTACATTTGGCCAAAACTTGGACAGATAATTTGCATAAAATGTGTATGCACAGTTGGGCAAGTCTTTCCACCAGTCCTTTTGGCGATGGAACAAATTATGCCAAAAAGGATTATGGGATACCACCAGTCAGATACACTAGTTTAAAAACAGAAGTAAGAAAATGAAGCAAACTAGAAGCAGAATAATCATGTTTTATTAAGCTCTGTGTCTGACTAGTAAAAAGTAAACAAATAGTAATGAGTGTAATTTAAAACAGCTAGCGAAGGCAAACATTCCATTAATCCTTCTGAGCCTTTGTTGGCACCCCAATCCCCCAAACCATAATACTATAAAAATAAGCTGCAATCCATGTATTATATACTGTAATCAGTGAGAAGAAAAAGAAAATAAATGTTTCGTTAGTGACTAAGTTACAAATAGCACACTGTTCTGCAATATGCTCTTCAGTATATTACAAAGGTGTCAAAAAAAAAAAACAGATTTGAATTACTGAACTCTGTACTATACAGAGGAATTACTGGCCACAATGAAATCACCAGTCTCCCCTCACCACATGTTCAAAGAGCTACTTGTCCATTCCTCAGTGCAGTGGTTTTAGTTGATTTTGTTACTGCAGTTCATATGCAAGATCAAATAGATATGGCTCTTTGCCCAGATTTTATTTATGAAATGCTGAAGGAATTGAAGTAGTTTTTCCTTCTAGTAAGGGGTAGCTTTGATATTTAATGCACTTTTCCATGAATCTGCTATTAAAAAGCTATCAATTCAAACAATATTTTTAGAAAGCAATAAGTAAAATTGATAATGTGCTGACAAGTTTTCAAGACCAACCTGAGAAAGTAAACTGATGCATACGACATTCACCTGTTTGCTGTGTGATTCTGGGCAAGTTTTCTATTTATTAATAAGTGGTCTCACCCATTACAAACTTACTTCGATATCACAAGCCAAGCAAAAAGTAAAATAAATGCAATAAAGATATGCAAGTATAAACAGAGGAACATTAAAATACCAATAACAAAGAGTACTGAACCCAAAATGTGGTAGTCAACAACTTGGAGCCCAGCAATCACTGAAGGAAACTTGACAGGTAAAAGCAAAGTTTTTTTTAAAATGTCAAAGAATTATAAAAACACCCATTTATTAATGCACTCAACAAAATAATGCATCTCAACCCCCTTAAAACAACCTTTAACAGCTGGTGGGAACATGAACTTTCCCTTACACGTTTGAGCACAACAGATTACCATTAATAATATAACTGTCTGTAGAATTATTTGAAAACTTCCCTTCTCAAACAGACTAAAAAATACCTCACAAAGAGGATTACCGGCCTCAAACAGATGCCCTACGCAGACCATCTCAAAAAACTCCAGCTTTACTCTGTCGCATATCGCCTACTCAGAGGTGATCTCTGCCTAACATACAAAGCTATGTCAAACCCAGAGCTGTTGGACATGCTCCACTTAAAGAAATCCCAATCCCTCCGAGCTACACACTCTAGGGACCTAAACCTTGTCACCACAATAAACAGAACATGCCGGAGGGATAGATTCCTGTCCCAGAGACTTCCCATACTTTGGAATAAACTACCTATCTATATCAAACAAAGCTCCTCATTAGCACTCTTCAAGAAAAATCTTGATGACTGGATGGGAAATAGAAAATTCACCCCAGGAATCACCTCTGTGGCTCTGCTTGACAGTGGCACAGGAAAATAATTTTCTTGGGTGGCAAAAGCCAGGGTACCTTTTTGGCTGAGCTTGTATAGGCCCCAGGGCCGATAGCCTAGTACCTACCTATGAACCTATGAGTATGCCACCAGCCACAAGACATCCAAACACAAAACATGAAATGAAACAGTAAGTCTCTAGTGAAAAATACTGAGTATCAGCACAAAACCTTTGTTAAAAAAGCAAAAGCATTAGGAGACACTCTTAAGTCATGTCTCTCAACTGTCCCTGATTTGGCAGAACATCCCTTATAGTTTTGCCCTGTTCCTTCTAACCTATTTGATTTTCTGAAAAATAACAGTCACTGAATAATGCCAGACATTAAGAGTTTCATACTTCCTATTGTTTAGAAAATGCACGTTGATGCAAAAACTGCAGTTCTATAAAATGTTTAAGTGAATCAGAGTAATATTTAAAAACTGACCCTGATGTTTGCTTTTTGTCCTCTTATTATTTATGCACAATTAAAAAAAAGCTAATAATAGTGTCTGCATTATCACAGTGCATGCTTTTTAATGATGACACTTCTGGTTTTATCTTTTTACTATATCAGATAGAGCTGTCCTGGTTTTTCACAAGTATACTACAACTATCTCACTGCTCTGCAATTTGTAGCATGTTACAGGCCACCCTCTCAAACTCAGGAACCTCACATGGCCTTCCTGAAAACAATGGAGGGATAAATGGGATCACAATGTTCAACACCGAGTATATACCCCTCACTGGTGAGATCAGATCATAAAACTAGTGTGATCTCCTTTAAGGCCCCTGAGCCAGTGGTAAACATTACTCAAACCGCTGAATCACTTACAAATGCCTTCTACCAGCACCTACAGGACTGCATGGATCAGGCAATCCCAAACAAAACTAAGACTCTTTGTACCCCAGCCATAAACAAGCTCTACAACAAAAGGAGGAAGCTACTACAAGATAGAGCAAAATCCTTGAAAGGTAAGACACCTTTGATCATTATAAGTAAAAAACTAAGAGCTCTCATAAAATCATCCAAGGCAAATTTTGAGAGAAAAATCGCCAAGGACTCAAAAGACAACCATAAGGCCTTCTTTAGCTATGTTAGAAACCTAAACTCCCAGATATGCTCAGAATTAGTTCAAAATGATGTGAAGATTACTGAACCGACACACATTGCCAACATACTGGCTGACAGGTTCAGAGATATCTATACCAGAGGATTGTAGCCCCAAACATCTCAAATGCCCAGGTGAGAACTGCTCTCTCCAAAGCAAAAACACAGCATCCATGGGATTGTGTCCCCAGCTGTGTACTCAATGAGGAATTAAATTAGGACAGCTGTTTAATCTTAGCCTCACCTCAGGATCACGTGCCAAGGGGGGCGGCGGCGACTGTGGTCCCACTTCACAAGGCGCGGTGCCATCAGAGGATCATAATGGAACTCATAAATAAAGACATGGGGAACTTGCAGACTTTGGATCCAATCGAGACAGTCACCAAGGCCATTGATGAGGGAAAGGCAGTCCATACAGCCTACCTTGACCTGGCCCCACTCAGGTATCATCGAAAAACTCATCAGCTTGAATGTAAACCCATACATCACAAGATGGGTTGCAAACTGGCTAAGTGACAGAACCCACAGGGTCAGAGTTGCTGGAGCCATGTCAGACTCAAAGCCTGTCACAAGTGGTGTCCCACAATGACTGCAAACTGGGCGCCATAAAAAAACATCTGACACAGATATCCTTCAGAAGGGCCTCACAGAAACGGATAACTGGTGCCAGAGCCATGGCCTAAAGTTAAATGCCAAGAAATGCATAGTCACTAGCTACCATATAGGTGGCAATCCACTGAGCACAGAAGAAGTCATCAGGGATCTGGGGACCCAGGTTGACAGTAGCCTTTCGTTTTGACCTCATGTTGCTAAAGTAGTTAGAAAACCTTCTACATTGCCCACCTGATCTCATCACTCATAAGACCTATGATTGAGTACAATGGTATCTGACCCGACACCTGCAGCAGCTGGAAGGGCCCCAAAGTTCCCCACCCAAAGGATAAAGGGGCCCAAAAATATGTCTTTTGCTGCCCGACCGAAAGAACCCCAGCCCTATTCAGTCTCATATCAGAGGTGACCTGTGCCTGACATATAAGGCCATGTCAAACCCTGATTTGATGAATATGCTTCACCTCAAAATCTAGATCCCTCAGAACCACAAGGCGGAGACTTAAACCGTGACACGGTTATTAATAGAATGTGCTGGAGGGACAGATTCATCACCCAGAGACTCCCTATGCTGTGGAACAAAATCCCGGTACATGTGAGGCAGAGCACCTCGCTGGTCTTGTTCAAAAGGAATCTTGACCAATGGATGGGGGATTACTTCAGTGTCACTGCTTGACAGAGGCACAGCAAAATAATGGGCATAGTTTTATTCAAACTAAAATAACTATGGGCTAGGCTTATAAATGCCCTTGGGCAGATAGCCTAGTATGAACCTATGAACCTATGAACCTATGAACCTATTGGACGATTACCATTTTATCCTGATGGTTCTTAAAACAAAAACATTCCTCTTTCATCTCCATTCAGAGTGTACATGGAAGCTGTAGAATATGTCACCCTTGACTCATGTTTCTTACCTGCAGTTTCAGCTTTGCACCTGTTCCCATCAAATACACCTCTCTAATGCAGCTGGTCATGGCTATAGGGATGTTCAGTTTTGTGCAGCTCAGTCATTAAAGAAACTGATAATTTAAAAGGGCCAGTCAGAATTGTGTTGCACCCTATTATGTTGTAAAATTTGATTTGGTATTTTTTGGGTTGAACTAAATGATTATCCATGTTGATGTAACACCTTAACCTCATGTGCAAAAATGGGTTAAAGGGGTTATGGATGGATGACAAAAATGGGACAGCTGAGAGGTAGAATTTCTCTTTAGCAAAACGATATCCTTCCATCTATACCCTTAAGATTAATATCACCCCGGAGTATGTTTATTCAGTATTGTCTAATGTCTAGTGAGTAAACTAACTTATTACCATTTGTGTAAACTTGATGTTATATTTTTTATCTTTTCTGATGTTACACATGTTTATTCCTACCTTCATTTGTAATTTTCATATATCTTTTGCTTTACTGTGGTATATTACTTTTTTTTTCTTGTTAGACCTTTTCTGTCCAGGATCCAATTGTAAATGTGCCTCATCTATCTGTGCCCATCACATCCAATGAAGCATAATAAATAATAAATGCAAGTCATAGAGTATTCATTAGCTATTTCTTCCTCCCATACATTTCCTTATCTTTGGGATCCTCCTTGATAATAGTCCTGCGCGTCTCTATTTTGTCATGTACCTGATCAACTTCCTTCTACCTTAGTCCTTCTCATCAAACACTTTCATGTCTTTCATACCAAACCTGTCATCATCCTTGACAGCATCTGTCAGTTTCTGGCATCCCTTCATCACTTTTTCAGTTCTCTCATCTTTTCAGCCCTTATCCTGGTATCTGTTCCCCTTACTGAACAGTTATTCAGTGAAATTATTTAGCACCTTCCAAATACTCACTAGATCTGGATAGGAAGGCAGAACATTTTTTATTGAATGGAAGTGTGAGAAGAATGGATAGTGTCTATCTTTGAACTTTAAACAACCCCCGCAATATTATGAATTGTGTGTGTGTGTGTGTGTGTGTGTGTGTGTGTGTGTGTGTGTGTGTGTGTGTGTGTGTGTGTGTGTGGATATTGACTACTTGGTGGAAAAAAAACTCCTGCTTTCTTGAAAGCACAAAGACAAATTCTAACATACAGCAGTGAATCTACAGTGTATTATATTCCACCATACCAGCAAGGTTTATAATTACATTGAATTTGACTTCTCAGATTACCTAAAAATAAATGAAGCACAGCATTTTAGCACAAACTGTTTATTCACACTAACCACCAGTTTCTGAAGGATACTAAATGCAGTGATAAATTGGTTTGCCACATTATAATTAAACAAGCAAAAATCTTCTTCAAGTATACCTTTTAATGCAGAGCTGCTCAAGTTTAAAATAAGTGACTGCAGAGTGCTTATATCTTACCAAACCAGCAAAGCTTATGATACACACATATTTTAAAAATTAAATGCTCTTCTTGGAGGAATTAAATAATAAAAATATATTTTTTTCTCAGAAGCCACTCTTAATTAACTTTGGTAATTACAGTCAGGCATATTTACATCCAGGCCATTGTTCTCAGAGCGATGTGTTTACACGGCTGTCATAAAAATGAGCTATTGCTCTTTCATCAAAATTACCAGTTCAGACAGCTTTATGGGCATTTATGCTTTTAGTTCATTATGCTCTTACTGAAATTGTTGTGGTATTCCTTTACCAAGTTTACTATTATTCTTCTCATTAATTGGTTCTCATTTTTGACTTTCACATTGCTAACAGCTCTGAATTTTTGGAGGAAAGTTTGGAATTTCCTTTCTTCTTTTCAGTGCATCATTCTTGGTTAATATAAATGCTTGCCAATGTAGCATTTAAACATATCATCTGGAATCTCAGCTCCATCAGTTGTAAGCTCAAGAAAGCCATACTGTTATAGGCTTATATATAGCCAAGTGGATCCCCAGTTTAAACTAATGCCAAAGTCCTGATTGTTCCATTAGCTCTTCGGTCATTCATTACACCATGTGCTGTGCAGCATGCTTTTCACACCCAGGCCTTTGTAAAAGCAGTACCTCAATATCACCATGCCTACCAGTACAGAAGCAATGTTTAAGTAAATGAGCTGCTAGCAAACCTTATCTTGTAGTGATAAGTTCAATTCTGCTGGTTTCCACTTGCATATTGCTTGACTAGACCAGTGTGATAATGAATTTGTTCTTAGTGGGCTTACCTGATTACCAAAAAAAAAAGTACAAAAAATGTGTGTGTGTGTGTGTGTGTGTGTGTGTGTGTGTGTGTGTGTGTGTGTGTGTGTGTGTGTGTGTGTGTGTGTGTGTGTGTGTCTGTGTGTCTGTGTGTGTATATATGTGTTTTACATAGCTAAGGTATTTCCTCATTTCTGGAAACTTTTCCTGTAATGTACTTCTGTTTCTTACTCTCTCAATAGGTAATTTGTCAGTAGATGGATAGTTACCCTGAGCTTCTTACTATGTACATCTGACTTTATGCTCTAGAGCTTATCAGTCATGTACTCCTAGGTATGGCACTAGAAAGGCATTGTGTACTTGTATCAAATTTCTCCTTCACTAATATGGAATCCTGTTTTAAAAGTTAGTTCCTTCTTCTTTGGGTACTCTGCTTCTTTGCACTGGAATTTTCTAGCACTCATAAAGTTCTTCACTGCTGTTTCCTTCATAATGAAGTTGACCTACTCAGGAACAGTAGTGATACTGTAAAAACACACAGCTGCAGTGAAGTATTTCTGCACCATAACACTCATCCTTTCTCCCTGAGCCAGAGTTCACAGTGTTCTAATAATATTTCATTCTTGGCATCCTTTGGGGCAAGTTACTTATGGTGGCCCCTGGGTGGGAAATCACGTTTTCCTCAATCTTGGCCAAGTATACCTCAAAGTGGTGTTCCTCTTGAAATTAGAAAGACCACAAATGTAATCTCTGAAACTGAGAATTTAAAATAATGAAAAGGACATGCATATAAATCAAATCTAAGGCTGAGGTACAATGATCTCACAGCTGGTATACAAGTAGCAGAGGTTTAGATCTACAGCCTCATTGTCAATGCATGCAGCGGTGAACCTCCCCACAAAAATGTTTTAATGGAATTACAATGAGTTTTGAAATTCACTGTAAATCTTTAATGCTTCCACTTCATTTTTCATAATTTCTTGATTTGTATTTATGGGTTTTGCATTTCTAGTAGGGAGCATTCAGTATCAACAATCCTCTCTATCAGCTCAGAAAGTTGCATGAAAATGGGGCAGTTACATATCCTGCTCAAAATGTTCCAGAAGATCTCTGCTCTCCAACCCACTAACTGCTCACTCCCATAATACCTCAAATATCTCTTAACTATTGTTGATATGCTTGTTAATTCTCCATTCTCATCTGTTGAATTGCTTAATACATTCATGCCGTTTTATTTCTTGCTTTAGGATCCATAATGGCTAACTGACAGCTATTATAATCATATTCCAAACATTGAAATGTAAACATGATGATAAGATTTTTACATAAGTGCTGCAATTCACAGCATCACACAAAATATTATATTTTTTTTTTTGGGGGGGGGCTTTGATCACCGCAACTTTCACTGTAGGAGTCCTTTCTCCACACCACCAGTCTTTTAATTAACTAGCTCTGTATTTGCACAAATACGGACAAAAGGAAAGTTTAAAAAAACACAAACTTATCGCTTCTTTTCTCTGAGTCATGCAACCTCAAGTAACCCACTGCAGCTCATATTAGCAATCAGATCAGGTGATAATAAAGTTACAATAATTTGAGTGATGACAAAATATCAGTTGTTAATCTGTAGGGAACTCCTTACTTTGTCTATTTTTAAAGTTCCCTTCCTTTCTTAGTGCGGTACTGTGGCACACAGAGATGGAACTCTGACTGTGACTCAGGGTGTAATTAGTGGCACTGACACTGGAGGATCCAGACAACGAGGAGGGGGAGTAATGGGGCATAGCTGGACTGACACTGGAGGAGCCAGACAATGGGGGGGGGGGGTAATGGGGCATAGCTGGCTCAACTCTACCAGTGGGGGTTGGGGAGGATTGTGCACAGGTGACCAATGGGTGGTGTAGTTTCCCTAGTGGACAATGGAGAGACCACCACTCACGATAAGGAAGATCAGGGTTGCTTTGAGGGAATGGCCATTGTTGAAGTCAGGAGATGTCCTCCCCTGTCATCACATTGCACATCTCTCTCTGGCACTTTGTTTTGTATATGTGAGAATTCAGTCTTAAAACAGAAAATCCTGAGCCACCCTGATGGCTGTCTAAATCACGGTTTATCCCAGTCAACTGTCATTCTGGTGATGGAGATTGAATTGGCTGATTGGCAGGTAGAGGCTTATTATCAACAGACAGTGATGGCAATGAGACCCCTCAAAAAGTTGTTCTTGGCTTTTCTGACCTGTGTCAGGTAGCTCCTGTGACATAAAACAATTTATATTTGACTTGCCAGGTCTGTGACCTTCAGTTGTTAGAAGAAGATGCATAACTTGCTGTGCCCATAGCAAAACTTGAAAGTGGTTCCCAGCATAGGTACCAGAAGATGCAGATAATGGAGTGGGAAGAAGAAGAAGAACAGAAGACCAACTAGACAAAAAGGATAGCTTCTACATCAGCCTTAACGTCAGAGTAGTATATTCCAAGCAGGAGATGTCCCAGCATTGAGCTCTATGGCACATCACTAGTAAATGGACTCTTGCTGGATCTGGATTCTCCTACGTGTCAAATCCATTTCGCTATCCATCTGGTGATGTAGGAATTTGTGCCCAATTTTGTGAGTTTATCCTTAATATCTAAATTAGGAATTGTGTCAAATGCCTTAGCCAGGTCAAGGTAAGCAGTATTCACTGTTTTACCCAAATTCACGACCCAAGTGACTTTCTCAAAGAAGTCCACCAGATTGAGCAGGCATGACTTGCCTTTGATGAAGCCAAACTGGGTTGGTGCCAGTGCTTGGAGATTTCCTATGTCATTGTTTATCAGGTCCATGAGTATTCTTTCCATGGCCTTGCATATGAGTCTAGTCAAACTTATAGGTCTGCAGTTTCCTTGGTCAGTTAATGGAGCGCCTTTATAGGTTCATAGTTTCATAGGAGATTATTAGGCTAATGGCTAAAGAGCTCTTACAAGCCTAAACAGTTTTACCCAGATTTTACCCAATTTTCTATCCCTAGAGGAAAGGTAACAAGGGGCAGCAAGTGGAGTTTTGACTATTTTTACAGACTGCCTCTGTCCATAAGTGGCACTGGTGCCACCCCAGGGAGTGAATTTGCAATTTCTCAACCACTGGTCCAGACTACACCTGAAGATGGTCAGGGAAGGGCTCTGCTTCACAATAAATAGAAAAGCTATTCCAGAGGAGGGGCAATCTCTGGGAAACATATCTGTCTCTCCAGCATGATCTGTTCATGTCAGATATCAATTTTAGATCTTTGGAGCAGGTAACCTTCATGCAATTAGTTTTGCAAATATGCAAAATTTCCACCATGGCTGGGTCAGAGATTGTCTTGTAGTTCAGGCACAGATCACCCCTCAGTAATCGATAGGAAACTGAATACAGTGATAGGGCTTTTAATCAGCCCACATCTGACATGTTGGTTGTATCCTGTATTTTTTGGGTGAGAAACCTCTAAGGAAACTCCAAGTGTTGCAAGTGCCTGGCAAGGTACATGCCAAAGGGTGCATTGTACTAGATTATTGGTCTGATAAGGCCCTAGTACAGTGGTACTATAACATCCTTAGATCTGGATGCCATGCTCATACTTATAATCTGAGCCACATTGAAGGATTTCTTCACAACAGTGGACACTTGGCGGTCAAAGTTCAGATTACTATCTGTCTGAATACTCAGATCTCTCACCACTGGGTCCATTCTAAGGGGTTACTATCAATGTTGTAATTTACAGGGGTATTTGATTTCCCAAAGGGTATTATTATGCACCTCTTCATATTTAGTCTGAGGCCATGGCTCTGACACCAATCATTAGTCTGCATCAGAACTATCTGTAGGATATCAACATCATTTGGGGAGTCAATGATTGCCCCTAATTTGCAGTCATTGGCAAACTTGGTCAGCCAAAGGCCATCTGCATTTGCTTTGATATTTGAGAAGT
Organism: Protopterus annectens; assembly: GCF_019279795.1. NCBI lineage: Eukaryota > Metazoa > Chordata > Ceratodontiformes > Protopteridae > Protopterus > Protopterus annectens. The sequence continues at coordinate 852,573,250 of NC_056732.1, read as the reverse complement.
ATATCGCAAACAGAAGGGGGCCTAGCACTGAGCCCTGTGGTACTCCACTGGTGACTGGCCTCTTGCTGGATGTAGATTACCCCACAATACCAACATGTGTCCTATCCATGAACCATTTGACTTTCCATTTGGTGATGTAGAGGTTTATGCTCAATTTTGTGAGTTTAAATGTAATACCTGAGTGGGGTATTGTGTCAAATGCCTTGACCAGGTAAGGTAGGCGGTATGTAATGTCTTACCCTCATCCATGGCCTTGGTGACCTTCTCAAAGAAGTCTACCAGACTGAGCAGGCAGGAACTGCCTTTGAAGAAGCCAAACTGGGTTGGGTCTAGAGTCTAGAGGTTTCCTTTGTTGTAGGTATATGTATTAAAAAAGCCTTTTCAGTAAATATTTTCAGTACATAAAATAAATAGCATACTTACAATGAAAACAATTTAGTTATTATCAGTGTAAATAAACTCATAATATAAGTTTCTGTTTTAAATGTTCTAAAAAACAGCTATTGTCTGATTGAATGACCACACATAATAATTTGTGACTTCACTCAGCATTCTGAACATTTTAGACAGCTGCATTTCAAAGGCACTATGCAACGACTTTAAACCAAAGCTCCATCTGTCTGAACTGTTAGTAGCTAAAGTAAATTTTATAAGATCTGATGGAACTTACTAAAAAGAATTGAAGAATATCCCCAGAGTCCAGGACACATTTCTCCCAGTCTATATAAATAAGACATTTTAGGTCTTTCCTGAAAATAAGTCATAAACCTAATACTAGCAGCTGAGTTAACAAAACGTAAACACATAAAGCAGAGATAAATATTCCAACTTCTCTAACAGACAACAAACAGACATACATACCACTATTTAGAGATAAATTTAAAGAAATTAAAAGATATATGATGTAGCTGCAGTGTTATACAGAACAAAAATGTCTACCATCTGAGTAGGATTTCATTCATACATGACACCTTTTACATGTCCATAAATTAGTAAAGATTACAGAAAAATCTGTTTTGTTTTAATTTTTACCAAACAAATGGAAATAATGTTGCAATGGAAGCAGATAAAGATATGGTGAGAGAAAATATTGCTTCACATGAAAATATATACATATAAAATCAGTGATGCTTTTTTTTACACATATTCTTCATATTTTGTAAATTTATTTTCATTTTATTATTTATTTATTTAGCATTTGTTTACCAGGATAGTCTGACTGGGCTGTTTGCCCATTTTCAGTGGAGGCCCAGAGAGAAAGGCTCCACAGAGAAAAAAACAGTACAGTGAAATACAAGACAAAATAATAACAAAATATATAAACAGTAGTTTCCAAGTACAAGAAAGAAGTAGCTTTCTTGAAATACAACCTATACAAAATAAAGTTCTTGGATTTTATAAAGTTACATACAAATGTGTTGGTTTGGATACAAACATTTATATATCAAGATTTTAATATATAAATATATATATATATATATATATATATATATATATATATATACACACACACACACACACACATATATATATATATATATATATATATATATATATATATATATATATATATACAATATGAAAAGTTTTGCAAAAATAACTTAAAACAGGTAAGGGAGGGTATGAGGTGTTATCTGAGAGCACTTGCTTAAGTTTATAAAGGGGAAGTACATGAGTAATGCCAGTTGTTAGTTGTGGTTCCTGGACAAACGAAGGCAGAAGCATACAGTTTCTCTGTTTCTTACTAAACAAATATAATAACTTTAAAACAAATGAAGATGCCTGAATTTAGTGAGTATAAAAATATTTCAGAATAAAATAACCCACAATGCTTGATGTTTGAAGGGGTCTGTTGCAGGTGTTTGCATGCTTGCAGCTTGTGACACACCTGCTTATTGCCACTGGTTTGACAAGTAAGTGCTCAGGTTCCCACTAAGCCGATCTCTCATTTCTATGTAACCCTCCCACAACCCGACTCTATAAAACTATACAGCCCTATCAGAACCCTAACTCTAAAACTCCAAACCAGTTCCCAACCCATGTCCTTACTCCCTTACCCTAAACCTCCACTCCCACTTTCCTAACCCTAAAGTCCCTGATTGCTCCCTAAACCTAAAGTTCCTACTCCCTCTCCTTAAACTTGTATTCTCTGATAACTTCCTAATCCTAAAATGCCCTTCCCATTCCCTAAACGTAAAACTCCTTTCCCACTCTGTAAACCTAAAACTGCGTTCTCACTCCTTAACCCTACAACTTCATTGTCACTCCCTAACCCGAAAATCCCTTCCTGCTCCCTAAACCTAAACTACCCTGTGGCTGCCACTCCTTAATCCTAAAATCTCCCTTCTGCTTCCTAATCCTAAAATCCTCCTCCCACCCACCTCCCACTGCTGCTTGCCAGAACTCATATTCAAGTTTCAGTGCAAACAGCAGCATCCTGCATGAATTATACGGGGCTCTAGTCCCTGGCTTTGAAACAGTGGTTTTTAACACTTGGAACTCTAGTACCTGTAGTGTTTCCTATTTAAAAAGCAGCTGCATACTAATCAGAACTTTTCCTCTTCCCAGAGTGCATTTCTTCCCTACAAAATGACTGCTATACTGCCACATATAAATAAAACATAATTTTTGTGTTTTTTCCACTTTGATAGTGGCTCCATGACAGTGCAGCAGTAAATGCTGATGGACAGTCAAAAATGTAATTACAGAACTATGAATTACAGGTGACTCATTGTAATTCAAATCTGGCTGTAGCATTTACACACCCATGGTACTTATATAGGTATACATTAACGTGGGCAGCTCTGTACCTTGGAGTAAGGGAAGTGCTCCAGGATACTGCATTCTGAGTCATTTTTACACAAATTTCACCAACTGCATTTTTGTGATTGTGTTTTACAGTATGAATTACTTGGGTATCACATTTCTTCTCAGCATACTTCCTTGTCATTTATGCGCCACTCAATGATTGTTTTCTGCATGCCATTTTAGAGTTGTACAATATCTCAAAATACTTTCTTAAGGAACTTGTTTCTTTGTTTTTTATCTTATTTTGATTATCATATTTTAAAACTTTCTGGCCCAATGCATAGCAAAGTATCTGTAGCTGTTCCTTCCTCCCTTCCCTCCAAACAGAGTTATAAATCTAATGAGTCTATTGGGGTTGGAGGGGGCTCATAGCTGTTTTACTGTGTAATGTCCATCACACCTGAGACGGCACATGAAGCTAGAATGTCAGAAAACATAGCATCTCTGGATTTCAGAGGGAGTCCCTGCACTTACCTGATTGCTTAAAAACCTATATTTCACAAAAAAGCTTAAAGAATGGGCTTCTTAAAATGTATGTATAAAGGAATGCACAGAACAAAGACTTATGAAGGTCACTGGAAAACAGTTACAATTTGCAAGCAGTAATTCTGAGAACTGACATTATAGCTGGACAAAAAAAAATGTCATTTTCTGGGGGCACAGAGTAAATTGTGTTAAACAGAACACTTAGACAAAAAAAAAATCAGACATTAGTTTGTCCACTCCATCAGACCATTTGTGGGACTGGAAATATCAAAATAAGTTGTAGTGCTAGAGGAGTATTAACTTTGCAAAAGACATCGCTATACATAAAAATATATGTTTTCAGATACTGATCATAGGGGTACTTTAATACAGAAATGTCCAGTTATTGAACAAACCAGCAAAAGACTACCTCCCCCAATTATTTTCCTCAACTGGCTAAACAACAGAAATAAGTTCAGAATAACACTTGAACAACCTACAAAATAAATGGCATTTAATTCACAGATAGCAAATGACACAAAAGATCACATATTTTGCAGATGCTGTTTTTTCACAATTTGCTGTTCATGATAGAAAGAGTTCCATAAATAACATTTGCAGTGATGACCATGAAAATATTAGAAATATTCCCCCCTCATGCTAAGCAATGTTAGGAGCTTCACCACTCATGAATCAAAGGTATAACCAAGTTCTGGTGTGGGGTTATTTCTGATATTTTCACAGAACCCATTACATAGTCACATACATAAACACACACACACACAAATTAGGAAGAGAGAACAAAAGTAAATCATTAAAACTGTTACCTTGGCTTGATCCTCGAATAGCTCTCTCTGCACAACTGGATCGTTCAATTCAGTGTAAGCATTGCAAACCTCTTTCTTCATGACAAAGAGTTCAAAGCGTTCTGTTAGTCCTTTCTGTGAGCGGTGCCTAAAAACAACACATTAGCATTGAGTGCTGGAGTAGCTAAATGTTGCAGGAAGGAGTATCACTTGTAACATTTAGCTTTTATTGGGTGTCTGTGAAACAACCAACTTGCCTACCTTGCATTCAGTGATCTCAAAGTTATTCTGTGATTGACAAAATGACTACAGCAGCCAAATATTATTTCAGAGACAACGTGTATGCAGCTCTTTATTTTGTAGAAGTCTGATATTAGGTGTGAAACATATGTTTACTCGCATACCTCATACCCACTGCACAAGCCTCACTTACTAAGATGGACTGAGAAATAAATGACATTTGCTAAACTGTATTAATAAATACTGGTAAGGTCTTCTTTGATGTGAGCTGAAGTCATAATGCATTAAGTGACAGAATGACTTTGACTAAGTGGAACGTTAAGAACATGGAAACCATTAAATCAGTATACCAGTATGTGAATGATCATTTTTTTCAGTTACCTTTCATTACCCTTTAATTGAATTCTTAAGAATTTATATTGGAAGAGAAAACACACATTATTATTTGGGGTTTGTTCATTGTGTTGGGGGACAGCTCATGAAGTTAGTTGGAGACTGAGTGCATGCCTTAGACTTTCTTTGATGTATTTCTTTACTCACATGTAGTTCATTAATGGTGATGCGACCAAGTGCTTTGCTTTCTACATTCTCTTTTTCTTCTGTAGATCAGAGATATGAAGAAGTACAGCCTAAGCTGTCTAGGTGATAACTGGGATTGGCTGAAGAAATATCTATTTTCTTTAATATTGGTTCAGGCTGGGAATCTCACCCTTCAGCAAGGATATGAATATCACAGACAAGTAAGGCTTCCTCAAATGGCACTGCTTTGCATGGTTTCATTAGGCATGTTTTTAAATAGTTGAATTGATGCAGACCAAGGAAGATGTTTGGAAATCATGCTGACTTACTGACATCAGGAGTGTCTTAATTCACCACATTATATCATCAGTTAGTGTGACTGTTAAGAGAGACATTATGACAGCTCAAGAAACTCAAGGGACATATGACCAATAAATGGCATGCAACTATATGACAATAAGATACATTTTATCAAACCCAGGGATAAACCAGTGATAATAATGGCTGATGATCATTGTTGCAGATCATCTTCAGAAAATAAGTGCAAGCTATGGAGACAAGAAAGATAAACAGCTTCCACACAGTGAACACAGACTAGAACTGACCCTTCTTGGATTATGCATAAGTAATCGTAACATGTATCTTACAGTTGCCATAACTTAGGGTGAGTTGTCTGAATTCTGTACCCCTTGGAATAGGGGAGTTACACACTAGAATGGCTTATCAAAGAAACCATTAGTAATTGAGATAGTTGCAGAATGGGGTAAAATTGTGAATGTGGTCTTAGCCCATTGTGTAGTCACAATACTCCGTGCATAGCCTGCATATGTAAATGACCCCCACAGGATCATATAAAATTCAGAAACACTACACAAACTGCATAAGAGCTGGTCCCAACTACAGTATATAAGCTATGGCAATGTGCCTATAGCAGGTTTAGTGTATCTGACTGCACTGATCTCCCTTCAGTAATGATGTATTGCTCATTTTAAAGAGATGAGCAACAACATCAACACCAAAATAATACAAAACAAATAAGAAAAATATTTATATATTTTTTGTATGATAGGGAAAACTGTACCAGTAGCAGAGTTCCCTATGGTTTTACCTCAACCACATTTTTCCCCTCCTCCACTCAATGACAAAGCCAAGCTCCCATCAATGGAAGCTGTCACATGATGAAAGCCCCTCATCACCATGTTATGGTAATGGCTGTAACTTTGCTTTCATTCTTCCCAATTGGAAAAACTTTATGAATTGCTTTGTGGTACAACAGTGGAACACAGCATGAGCATCTATTTAGTAAGGTATGTCAGACAGAACATACCTTACTAAATACCTACTCCCTACTGTGTTGTGTAACAATATTGTGATACACAACAATTCAGTTTTTAGCACTGCTGTGCATAGTATACCTATACTTGTATTCTGTGCAGTTGCTGGTGTTTGGGATCACATCCACCAGTGACAGATTTGGGATGCTGTTATTAGACCATCGTTGGTGTACACTGTGTTGGCTAGTTGTGTTTGGGCTGCAGTCTTACGGCAAGGATGGGGTTGAACTATGACATCTTGCTGGACCATCTTAAGGAAGCATCCCACGGATATAGCGTAATAAATGTCTCTGCTCGCAGCCAGAGTGCCAGGCCATGCTCCATAAAACAAACACTGATGGTGTGCTAAACATCAATATGAATCCCAGCCTTTATTTGTTTCCAGTCTAAGTCTCAGTGGTGTGTGAGGGAGAAATATTTCACTTTCTGTAACTTTAAGTAGAGTTTCTTACTTATTAAATTTTATCTGAGGCTTGAATTAGTCAAACCACGATTTAAAAAGGTTTAACTAAAAGGAACTGGTCCTCTAAAGGTCCAACTCTAAGTATTGGCTTGATTTCTTAACTGAACATCACCACTTTATCAAAAATAACTTTTATTTCCAGTTGCTTACTGAGAAAATTGCAGGAAATATCCATTTCCTTCTTAGAGACTTATAAAAAAGGGAAGTGCACACTTTGCATTTTGCTTTATTATTGGTTTGTGGTCATTCTATAGGTAGTTGCAGGTTCCTACAGGAAATACCATTTAGGCTTGGTATGCATCTGGTTGTTTGTTTGATGATGCTCTAATAGCTGGTATATTAACATTTTAACAAAAAAAGTTGATGATCCTATTTGTCTTGAATCTGAAGTCCTGTACCGATCAGAGATAGTTTGACACCTCAAAGCCAAGCTGCAAATGTTAACATGAATGACAGCAACACAAAAGTAAGCAGAGATGGAAAAACTTCTAAAGACAGTCTAACAACAAACCAAAGTGATTTCAAGGTCATGAAGACACTTCCATTATAATTTCATTATAATTGTGACGGCCGTGCCCTGGCCCAGCATTCAAGGAGCATCAATCCTCACCACTACCACCACTACCACCAGGGAGGTTGTCTCCTAGTAGAGAGGAAAGGATAACTAATACACACAGTAAAGTACAATTTCCCTTAAGTGCACACAGAGATCATAGTCAGTCTGGGGCTAATTGCTCCTTTGCTCACCAGGTTCCCAATAAGACTCCCCACTGGCACAGCTATAGGGTCCAGGTCTCAACCTAGCTGGGCAAGCTAGAACCTCCAGTACCCTCTCTGTCCAACCAGTGCTTCATGTCCCTGCCAAGTAGCTGACACAACACACACACACTTTGAGATAAGTATTTATACAACTTCAGAGACACTCCTGGGAAAGGCTGATACAGATTCTCCACCTGTACTCATTTACCCAGATCATACAGTAGTAATCCCTGCCACCACCCAGCTAATAATATCAGCTACCAAAAGGCCCTTAAAAGGGTTTCCAATTATTACTGTGCAATATTATAATCCAATGGTAGTATGACTAACAGTGAAGGCTTACTTTAGAGTGGCCTATTACAATAACCTTTATAAATATGCAATGTACTCTAGAGCTTATCTCTACACAAATCAGCCACAGGTAGAAGGTTTTAAAAATATTTAATAATAAATAATTAAAACACAAGACAAAACTACTACACCACAGAGATATCTAAGAGTTCAGAGATCACACAGCAACTTAAAACAATACAGTAGGACAGGTCTGATTTTAAAGAAAAATACCTAATTAATCTTTACTAGCTTTAACTATTCCTACAAGAAATCACAGTGCTAAAAACTTACATGTGAGCTTATGCAGAGTGCTAAGTTAGATATCCAAGATCAAAATGCTCTCAGTCTCTTGTGAGAAATAGTATTTAAACATTACTAACAGACATGTTTGCTGGGTCCCTCCCAAATTACATTAATGTTGACACTTACGTTTTCCCAGGCAAACAAACTGCATTATTTAGCAATCTAACACCTGCTCAGAAACTTACAACAATAGAAGACATTTCACATGTATATTCTACCAGAAACCAGAGCCGTAAAGCACCATCCACATGTAAATTCTGGTCATAAACTTTAGCCTTAAACCAATGGGCATGAAACCTTCATCCAGACGCACTGGAGCCGAATTCTAACATGAAAGGGTCACAACATGCTTCAGTGGGCCAGTAGAGTGCAATGTTGTCACATATGTTGCAGTTCCACATTTCACAGTATTCTTTTACATTCAAGAAAACATGCCTGTATTTTACATTTATTTACAAATGCCAGAATTATATATCAAATTCTATTTGACTAGGCTGGCAGCCTTTGTCCATCTCTCCCCAATCGTCACAATAATATCTTCTGTTGTTAATTCCATATATTTTTCTGAGTCCTGGACAGTTAGTTGAAAATTGAAAATAGTGAATACCAGATCAAGTTACTTAATTTTTAAGTGAACTGTCCTTATTTCATTTTTCTCCTCTGTTGAGTCTGTTAATTTTACTGAAATAAATCTCTATGCTCTTTCAGGGATAAATATGTAGATATATAAATGATTAAACAGATCAATGGATACAAAATCACATAGGTCTGCTTGCAGCCTGCCTAATGACAGTATTTGTGATGTCCTGGGGGGTGGGTGGGGTGATTTTATTACTATCAGTTTATGTATGCATACTAAACCTAATGATGGCTGATTTGTGCTATCTGATTTGGGGGAGGGCAAGATTTAGTTTCTTACTCTAAATGCTATGCATTTGTACAGAAGTACTGTTAAACATTATTTATAAATGAAGAAATAAAACAAAAACATTGACCAGAAAAGCCACAGCACACAGAGAGTTTAATAGTTGGAGCACTTTCATTACAATAAAGCAGGAACTTTCTCAGAAACAATGTAGCAACCTCCTGCATTCCTTAAAAAGCCTTAAAGTCACCAAGCATTACAAAACTTAAACACACATAAACTGTTATTGTAAAATAAGAAATAATGCTAAGAAAACATTTAAATGACAAAGCCAATAAATGGAAACATTAAAATTATTATATATAACATACTCATGTCTGAAGTGTAAAATTTAAAATGCTAAATGCATCAAATGTTGTCAACCCAGAACATAAATTTGTGTAGAACCCTCCCTAAAACCAAACTTCCAAAAGATGCACCTACCATGGTTGACATAGAGCTTAATACTTTGTGAAACCTTATACATACCACAAATAAAGCCAACGTTCTAAAGATTTATTTATTACAAAAAAACACACCAACTTCTTTCTCTAGTGCCTCGGCTTACAAAGCCTTTAACAGAGTATACTAAGCCTTCAACCATTTCCTACATTTATACATCATAGCCCAATTAACACATTATTAACATCTCAATTAAAACCTTTTCTCTTAAAAAGGCAGCTTATAAAAAATACTTCCAATTGCATCCCTTGTTCATTCCACCTAGAATCAATATATTAAACTTTAAAATAAAAATAGATTATTTTTTTCTTAATTGTTTTTTAACATCATACAATTACTTTTTTGCATCTGTTCTAAAATTGTAGCTTGCAAACCACTAACATCACCATCATGTGCCTGTAAGAAATGCATGGCTACTGGACTAATTCTTCACATCTCTTATATGTTCCTTTAACCTCTTTGAGAAACTTCTTTTTATTTCTCCTATGCAATACTTATTATAGGGGCATTTCAGGGCATATATTACTGCCACACTATTACAATTGAAACAGCCTTGTGTCTCAAACATTTTTCTATTAACCTGTGGAAATTTATTAACTATATATTGGCATACTGAGCATTTACCACAGGTCAAAGTACCTGTATTATTCAATTCCAATTGTCTATTTTCTGAAGGTAACATAAACTTCCCTTTAACTATAAAATCTTTAATGTTCCTTCCCCTCATATACGAAAACCTTATTTTTTTATTCTTTAAACAAACTACTCTATCATCTTTTTGTAGTATATCCCAATAATATTTTACAATCATTACTAACTGGTCTGAAAATACTGTATACTTTGACACAAAATACAAAGATTCTTGAATTTCTCCTTCCTTACTAACTACTTCATTTAATTCTGATTTATTATGCCCGTTACTACCCCTTCTTACATAGCTCTTCCCTTTTATTTTTCTTCTAGTTTTATTAACTAATTCTGCATCATGACCCCTATTTATAAACATTTGGGTCATTATTTCCAATTCCTCTTTGTATTAATTTTTTTCACTACATAATCTTTGCAGGCTTGTAAATTGTCCATATGGAACTGACTCCAGTGTGTGTGTGGTGGGTGACAACTACTACCATGTAAAATATAATCAAAGTTGTCAAATTTTCTATGAATTCTGGTTTTAATGGTTTTAACTTTTATTCCTTCCAATATTATGTCCAAATAATTCACCTTTTTCCTATTTGGAGTCCATCAAATGCTGTTTTAAATCTATTATTATGTAAACTTTGGACAAAACTTTGTACCTTTTCCTGACCTCCTTCACAAATAAATATTAAATCATCTATGTATCTAAAGTATTTTATTACATGTTTAACAAAATACTCACTGTTATATATGTACATTTTCTCAAAATATCCTATAAACAAATTAGTGTACATTGGAGCAAAATTTGCTCCCATTGCTGTACCTCTCAACTGTTTATATAGCAGTCCATTAAACTCAAACATATTATTTTGTAAACAAAACAGTATCAGGTCTAATATATAGTGTGCATTTGGACTTTCACCTAAAAAGTGTAAAACCACTTCCAAAACCAAAAACATGCTCTATACTTGTATATAGACTAGTTACATCCAACACCACACCTCAAAATATTTTTCCTCACTCCATATGATTTCTTTAACTTTTTTTTTATCAAATCACATGCATCTTGTATATAAGAGGGTAAATTAACTACTGCTGGTAATAAGAAATTATGCAAAAAGCAGGAAATATTATGTATAAAATACCCACACGCTGCTGCTATAGGACGCCCCGGAGACCAAGACTGTTATGTATTTTCAGAACACAGAAACCTTATTTAAATGTAATAAAATGCCAGGTAACTTGTCAAATACTAGCTGCCTTAATTCTTAAAATGGGTTTTATGGAAACAAAGTCATGCAGTCCAAGGAATGTCCCTGCCTTCAAAAGCAGCTGCCAAAACAGTTAACTTTGTTCTAGATGCAATTTCCAATCCCCATCTCCAGTAAGGTCTGGAACCTTCTCAAGCACAGAAAACCCAAACTTTTTAAAGTCTGTACATTTAATGGAATGCCTGTACAAGGCGTTGATGTTGTGTGCCTTTTTAATGGCATAAATATGTTGGTAAATCCAAGCCTAGTTTTGGGCACACATGTTCAGACAGGATGGAGTGCATTTATGGGAACATAATTTTTGCAGCAGATATTTTGCAATATTTGATAAACACTAGACAGGATTTTTGCCAGGTCTAAAATTTAACAATTCAAAGATATCAACATTTGATGCATCTCTGATGGTTGTTAACACTAGGAGCATTAATAATAAAGTTTTTTTTATTGGAAAAATTGCTACTTTCTCACAAGATTGAATTTATTGTTTGTGAAACATGGTTAAAGAACAATGACTGGAAACCTGTTCTGTCAGGGTATAAATGTTTTTACTGTAACACAGATTCTAACAAAAAATCAGGCAGAGGTGTTATGATATGGATTAAAGACAGGGACCTGTGATCATTATATTATATGTTCAATGATAACACCAATATTATAAACTGTGCAACTGTGACAATAAAGACAATCCTGGACCATATTGCAATTGTTGGCGTGTATAGACCACCAAAGTCAAGTGCAGATGACCTAGCGAAATTCATACATTCCTTGCATGAAACACAGGAGGAAAGAATAATATTAGTTGGGGATTTAAATTTACCAGAAACAGACTGGAATAATATTGATTCAACAACATCAGTAAGGAAATTATTCACAACATATATTCAGTAACAACAGTTGCATCAGATTGTAAAAAAACCTATGAGGGGGACGGAACAAGCTAGACATTTTTTGTGTTTCTAAAGAAATCACTTTACTTCAAGTCAAGTTTTACCACCATTGATGTGCAGTGATCATGGGGTTAAAAAGGTTAATTTAGAATAAACGACCATGGATCCAGCACCAAAAATTTATTGCACACAAGTCCCTAGCGCCTCGGCCTTCGCCTTCTAGGAGAATAACTTCAAAAAGCTGACAAGCATTTTTATACACAACACTAATAAAACAATTAAATCATCTAATTATCTATTAAACAATTAATTATTAAAAACTCTCCAATTACATTCTAAATTCATGCCTCTTGGCTCCATGGTGTCAAATTTTAATATAAAAACAGTTTCCTTATACAACAATCTATGTTTTGTTTTTTCTTCAGTTTCATACATATCCAAACTCTCTAAAACTGTGGCCAATAAGCCCCTAGCATCACCATTATGGAACTCCTTAAAATGTGTAGCAACAGGGCTTTCCATTTTATTATGTTTTATGTCTCTCAAATTTTCCTGTAATCGTATTTTAAAAGCCTGTTTACTTTCACCCACATAAAACATATTGCAAGGGCAACTTAATGCATATATTACTCTCTCAGTATTACATGAATAGTGTCCCATAGGATAAAATTGTTTTCCATTAATATACTGAAAACTTCTACAAACATACTTACAAGAGACACATTTGCCACAAGAATATGTGCCCTTTGTTTTAACACAAACATTAGCATTAAAACTCAAATTCGGGGTAGAAAAACCTGCATGGACCAACATATCCTTTATATTTCTTCCTCTTCTATATGAGAAAGTAATATTTTTAGGAAAAATTGATATTAGTTCTCTATATTTAAATAATGATTTCCAATAATATTTTATCATATTGCCAACCTCTAAAGAAAGTAAATCATAAGTTATAACCATAAACATTTTTTTCAATTCATCCCCCTTAGAATAGGTATATATTCTCTTTTTATTATTTCATTTCTGTATTTTATTAACATCCTGATTATAACTTTTAATACTATCTAACGAGGACATTACTTCTTGAGCATCATAGCTCCTTTCAATATATATACTTGCTACTTTATCTAATTCATCATTGACTGTATCATTATTTCTATATAATCTATTTATTCTTAAAAATTCACCATAAGGTCATGAATTAAGAAGATGTGGAGGATGACAACTCCGACCATCTAACAAATGTACTTCATTCTCAAATTTTCGAAATATTTTTGTCATCACCTTTCCATTTATATTTCCTTCTAAAACTATATCTAAAAAATTTACTTTATTTCCAACTTGGAAACCATCAAATTTCAAACCAAATTGATTCATTTGTAAATCATTCTTAAATTGACATATCTCTGATTCACCACCCTGGCAAATAAAAATTAAATCGTCTGTATAACGATAATAACCAACAACATGCTTAATAAAAAACTTCATTCTGTACAAAAATTCCACCTCAAAAAGATTCATCATAGCATTTGCATACATGGGCGCAAAAGCTGCGCCCATTGCTGATGTTCTTCGTGTTTCACTGTTGCAGTCATAACTGTAGGGTGATCCTGAATCACAAAGTCTTGGTACATAGCCCTCACATCTTCTCCAGTCTTTCTTGCCGGTGGAAAGCAGTTAAAATGGATTGGTTGGCGATTATTTGATTGCTGTCGGTCCGTTCTTACTTCTCTTCTCAAAGCTAAGTACCCCGTTTTTCTTGTTCCTCCGATGTCAGAAAAGTTAATAATTGTATAGCGTGTGGAAAACAGATACCTCATAAAGATTTCCACTCTTACTGTCTACCTTGCTTAGGCCCTGACCCTTGTTGTCGGTTCTGTGCCAGGTTCAATTCTCGCACTATTAAGCCGCCGGTACACTGGGCTTTGAATTACTTTGGCAGATAGAATGTTGTCGGATTCTACTGGAATTCAAAAGAAGCGCAAAGACAAGGACAGGCCTCCGAGGTCCAAACAGGATTGAGCCAGCGTCTGTCATCCGCCACTTCTCAACCGATGGGACTCCCATGGGGAGCCATCAAGGCCTATTGTTTTATCTGCTGCAGGACCGATGGGTCCGGAACCGCTGTGCAGGTACCGGCTTCTGAGGGGGTATTCAGGCCTACTCACATCACCATTTCAAAGACAAAGGCAAAGTACAAGACTCCAGTTAAACCTAAAGTTTCTGCTCCAGCTACTTCTGAAGCTACTCCCAAGACACAGAAGCAATTGCTAAGGATGGCTGAGGATTTGATTACAATGATTAGGGGTTCTCACCCCCCTCCAGAGAAAAGGCCTCGACAGGATGTTCCTTTGGATTCCTCTCACCAGGCTTCTGTATCTTCTGTTTCTTCCTCTGATCAGGAATATTCCTTTCCTCCTTATGAGGATTCGGATGCAGAGGATTCCTGCCCTCTGCTTCTCCGCCTGAGGATTTCTCTTTGGGAGACCTTACATGAGATGAGGGAACATTTTCATTGGGAAGGTCAGGATTATTCTGCTTCCAAGAAGAGGAATTCTCTTAGGAATTCTCTTTTTCCTCAACACAGGCCTTTAGCTATTCCTCCTGTTCTTGATATTGTGGATGATGCCTTTTCTGAGGCTAATTTGAATCCTGATTCCATGCCCCCTGCTCCTTCTAAGCCTGATAGATTTTACAGGGTCCCTGATTCTCATTTATTCTTATTCAAGAACCCTTCTGCGGATCCTGAAACTATTTCTCAGGGTTCTAAGGCTGCTAAGGTTGCTTCTTCCAAAAATCCTATTCCCCTCTGAGAAGGATTCTCATGCCTTAGACAGGTGGGGTAAAAAGGTATATACTTCTGCTACCCTTGCTATTAGGGCTTTAAATTGCCAGTTTCATATGTTTAAGTATCAGCAATTTCTTTTGTCTGTTTTGAAGCAAAAGTTTGCTACCTCTCCGGCATGTGCAGAGGATAAGGAATTGCAGGATGTATTGCATGCAACTGAACAAGTGAACAAGCATAGTTTGCATTGTGGTTTTGATGCTGTGGAAGCTTCTTGCAGGGCCACAGCCTCTGGTACTGTTATTAGGAGACATGCCTGGCTTCAAGAACAAAGTTTGCCGGAACAGGTTAAGGCTAAACTTTTAGATGCCTCTGTTCAGCATGATGTTTTATTTGGATCCAAGGCTGAAGAGGTTATTAAAAAGATGGAAGAAAAGGCAAAATCTATGCAGACTGTGAAGGATTTCTTACAAGTTCAGCCACCTAGATTTTCCAGGAATTGGCCCTCCAAAAATTGGTCCTTTCCCACATCTGACAGGCCTCAAAGGGGAAGATATAGACGCTCCAGAGGTCGTGGTCAAGCTCAGGCCTCTTACAGATCCAGACAATGGACTGCTTCTTCACCTAGAAGGGAGAAGACAGATCCCAATCTCAAAGGAAGCAGACTCAATGACTCTCTCGGTTGGGCTTCAGGACCCCCTTACCTGGATGCCCCTCTCAGAGGAAAACTTTTACAGGAATTGGGCTCATATTACCCAGGACAAATGGGTATTGGACGTGATTTTAAAGGCTACAAGTTCCATTTTCATACTCTGCCATGGGTTATCGGTTGGCCAGATCTGCCAAAACATCAATGGGCAGAGGCCTTAAATCAAGTGGATGCTCTACTGGCCATGAGAGCCATAGAGCCTGTTCCTCTCGAAAAAGGAAAAGGTTTTTACTCAAGACTATTTCTGGTTCCAAGAAAACAAAACTCATGGAGACCTATTCTGGACCTTTCGTGTTAAACACTTTTTGGAAATTCCAAAATTCAAAATGCTTACTCTACAACAACTGCTTCCAGTACTCTCCCAGGACGCTTGGATGGTGACATTGGACCTTAAGGAGGCCTACTACACATTCCCATCAGGCAGGAACGCAGGAAATTCCTCAGATTCAAAGCAGGCTTGAGGCACTTTCAATTCTCTGTACTGCCCTTTGGTTTATCTACTTTTACCAAGTGCCTGGCCCCAGTAGTGGCTTATTGCAGACTTCAGGGATTCAGATTTACCCCTATTTGGACGACTGCCTTATTCAGGCAGACAGCAAGGACCTTTTACTTCAACATCTGGATTTTGTTCAACGTCTCTTCCTCCTCCTGGGATTTTAAGTGAACATAAAAAAGTCCCAATTGGTTCCTTCTCAACAAATGATATTTTTGGGAGCCCTCCTAAATACAACCTTACAAAGGGCTTTCCTTCGCCAGGAAAAACAAATACAGCTGGCTTCAATTTTCAAAACCTTGGCAACCTTAACTCAGCTCACTGCAAGGAAATTCCTGCAGGCACTGGGCTATATGGCTTCATGCATTCTGTTAATTCCAAATGCAAGGCTTCATATGAGGAAGCTTCAATGGTACCTGAAAAGTGTATGGTCTCAGCATTACCAAGATCTGGACACTTTGATTCCTCTGATCCCCTGCCTCCAGAAGGAGTTCCTTTGGTGGTCCAGGGTGTGCACTTACCTCAACCTTCTCAAATCATAACCACGGATGCCTCGGATTATGCTTGGGGAGCACATTTTCTAAACAATTGTCAGCAGGGGACCTGGACAAAGAATCACCTTCACTGGCACATCAATCTGAAGGAAATGTTGGCAGTTCAAAATGCTCTTCTAGCCTTCAAGAACCTTTTGCAACCAGGGCCTCTTCTAATTCATACAGACAACACCACAGACATGTGGTACATAAATGCAGACTAGCTATGGCTTTATGGGACATAGCTCTAAGTCTGAATCTGCATCTTCAGGCTCAATTCATTCCAGGAAAGCAGAATCTCTTAGCAGACAGCCTAAGCAGAAACATTTTGGATCCTCACGAATGGATGCTAGACACCAACTTATTCAACAGGATAACTGCAGTTTGGGGGTGTCCCCAGATAGATCTGTTTGCATCCCATCTCAACCATCAGCTGCCTCTCTTTTGCACCAGGTCCTTCCACAAAACAGCTTGGAAAGTGGATGCCCTGTCATTCAGTTGGAGGAACCTTTCGGGATATGCCTTCCCTCCTCTTCCTCTTCTTCCCTGAATATTACTGAAGATAAAACAAGACAAGCCCAAGTTCGTCATCTTGATTGCTCCAAATTGGCCTCGACAGTTTTGGTATCCAACCTTACAACATCTCTGCTTGGAACCTCCTTGGATCCTGCCTCTGTACCTTCTCTTCTGTCCCAGCATCAGGGTCAGATGCTACACCCTCATCTCAAGACCCTTTGCCTGGCAGCTTGGCTCTTCAAGGAACTTTGATTTCTTCTAAGCTCCCCAAACAAGTTTTGGATGTTCTTCTAGAAGCTAGGCGCCCTAGCACTAGGAAATCCTATGCCTCTAAATGGAAAAGGTTTTGTATTTGGATGCAGGACCGTGGCTCTAACCCTTTTGTGCCTGATCTCTCGTCTATTCTGCTTTACCTTTCAGACCTTTTGTCTAAAGGCCTTTCCTTTTCTTCCATTAAGATTCATGCTTCTGCTATATCTGCTCATTTTAATACTGACCCTCCTGTTTTTTCTCATCCATTGGTGAGACAATTCTTGAGAGGAGCTAAGAATTTGAGGCCTCCTAGGACCCCTCCTGTCCCTGCCTGGGATCTTAACTATGTTTTGGAAAAACTCACTTTGCCTCCTTTTGAGCCTGCTGCTGCTTCTGATATTAAATTTTTATCCTGGAAGACAGTTCTTTTGTTAGCTTTGACTTCTGCCAGAAGGGTTTCAGAGTTGCAAGCTCTCATGGCTGTGGAACCATACCTTATTTTCCATCTTGACAGAGTATCTTTGAGGACCAATCCTACTTTTATGCCTAAGGTGATTTCGAAAGTTGCTTTAAATCAGACTATTCACCTTCCTACCTTCTTTCCTAATCCTCAAAATAAAGGGGAAAGGATTTTGCATTCATTGGACGTACACAGACAATTACGTATTTACTTGGATAAGACTAAAGAATTCAGAAAATCTAACCAATTGTTTGTTTCTTTTGCCTCCAGTTCTCTTGGAAAGGCTATTTCCAAACAAACTATTTCCAAATGGATTGCCTATGGAATAAGATTTTATAACACTCATCATGAGAAACAGTTTCCAGGTACTGTGAGAAGTCATTCTACTAGAGCTGCTGCCACTTCTACTGCTTTTCTCAGAGGAGTCCCTACCAAGGATATCTTGGAAGCTGCCACTTGGAGTTCTGTGCATACCTTTTCCAAGCACTACAATCTCCCTTTATACTCTAAGTCTAGGGCAGGTTTTGCCTCTGCTGTTTTGCAGGGCCTTCTTGCTGCCCCTTCTTCTATCTAAGCCTCCTCCCTTTCTTCACTGCTTTGGGATTCCACCCTACAGTTATGACTGCAACAGTGAAACACGAAGAACATAGTACAGTTGTGTACACCTACCATAAATGTAGATGTTCGAGTGTCTTCACTGTTGCAGTCGGTGTTTCCCTCCATCCTATCCCCTCTTTTTCACTTTATGGTGTGTTTGTGTTTCCTTGTGGGACTCATTTTTTTGTTTATTGGGGATTTCTGACATCTGGGGCAAGAAAGGCTGGAGAAGATGGCGGACCCAGACTTTGTGATTCTGGGGCTGCCTGCCGGCAGGATCACCCTACAGTTATGACTGCAACAGTGAAGACACTCGAACATCTACATTTATGGTAGGTGTACACAACTGTACTTTCCTCTCAATTGGCAAAATAATTGTCCATCAAAACTAAAAAAATTATTTTCTAAACAAAAATCTATGAGATTCACAATATATAATGACAAAGGGCTAATACCTAATAATTGCACTATAGCTTTAAGGCCATACTTATGTTCTATACTTGTGTACAGACTCTTAACATCTGCTGTGAACCAATACATATCCATATTCCAACTTAAAGATGAAATTTTATTTAAAAAATCAGAGCTATCTTTAATATATGAATGCTGCTTCATCACAAAAGGAAATAGATAACTATGCAAAAATAATCCCATGTTACGTGTAAAATAATTACATGCTGATACAATTGGGTGACCTGGAGGATGGATTAAATCTTTATGTACTTTTGGCAAACAATAAAACTTTGCTACTTCACATCCTTTAGTTGAAATTTTTTTTGAAATATCTTCCTTTGTGAAATACAGAAACGAAATAATAAAAAGAGAATATATACCTATTCTAAGGGGGATGAATTGAAAAAAAATTTTATGGTTATAACTTATGATTTACTTTCTTTAGAGGTTGGCAATATGATAAAATATTATTGGAAATCATTATTTAAATATAGAGAACTAATATCAATTTTTCCTAAAAATATTACTTTCTCATATAGAAGAGGAAGAAATATAAAGGATATGTTGGTCCATGCAGGTTTTTCTACCCCGAATTTGAGTTTTAATGCTAATGTTTGTGTTAAAACAAAGGGCACATATTCTTGTGGCAAATGTGTCTCTTGTAAGTATGTTTGTAGAAGTTTTCAGTATATTAATGGAAAACAATTTTATCCTATGGGACACTATTCATGTAATACTGAGAGAGTAATATATGCATTAAGGTGCCCTTGCAATATGTTTTATGTGGGTGAAAGTAAACGGGCTTTTAAAATACGATTACAGGAAAATTTGAGAGACATAAAACATAATAAAATGGAAAGCCCTGTTGCTACACATTTTAAGGAGTTCCATAATGGTGATGCTAGGGGCTTATTGGCCACAGTTTTAGAGCGTTTAGATATGTATGAAACTGAAGAAAAAACAAAACATAGATTGTTGTATAAGGAAACTGTTTTTATATTAAAATATGACACCATGGAGCCAAGAGGCATGAATTTAGAATGTAATTGGAGAGTTTTTAATAATTAATTGTTTAATAGATAATTAGATGATTTAATTGTTTTATTAGTGTTGTGTATAAAAATGCTTGTCAGCTTTTTGAAGTTATTCTCCTAGAAGGCGGACTTGTGTGCAATAAATTTTTGGTGCTGGATCCATGGTCGTTTATTCTACATATCTTGTTTTCTTCATTGGTTGTTCTATGGTTCGATATGTCGAGTGATCCATCACTAAATGTACCTAGGATTTTCAGGCAAGATTTGCTTGATAAAAATCAAACAACTATGGAGCAATTTACAACTGCACTGGGTGATGTGGATAGTGTTCGGAACACACAGGATCAACAGGTGATGTTTTGGAAGAAATTTCTTCAGAGAGAACAGCAAAGACGTTCCGGTAATCCTTTTTCAAATGTGGGGCAAAGTGCTAATAATTTTTTACCTGCTGAAATGAGAGAAACATTTAATAAGCTTGATAAACTAATGGCTAAAGAATTAGCCGTTCATTTGAACTGTCTTAGTTTACAAAGATATATAGAATTGGACATTACACCTAGAGGCTTGTGAGCCTTTAAAAATCCAACGACTCCTTTTGATTTAGTGGATGAAGTTGATAAAGCTTTCCAAAAAAGATGGGTAGAGGCTGCCCATCGTTGTTCCATTGAATGGGTTGCTATTTTGGTGGAACGTGATAAAATAAAACAAGAAAGATTAAAAATTGATATAAATAATGCTTGTGAGACTCTATCGGAAATGGCGGGTTTATCACGTATGGAATTGTGTTTGAAGGACATACAAAATAAACTAATAGATATGGAGAAGGAACTTTTGAATGTTAAAAAGTATAAACTAAATCGTGACATCAAGGATTATGTCTCGTCCAATCAATAACGGCAAGAATAGATGTCAGATTTAAACCGGTTTGAACATGGCGGGCCCAATACTACATCGGATGCTTCTACGGATTGGGATAGTGAAGCTGGAGAAGGCGACAACGATTATCCAGGGCTACCAGTGGCTCAGAATCCACAACAATTTCAGAATTCCTTTCGGAAAAAAAGATGGTCGGAATAAAATGAACTCAGGGGTAACACTACTGGAAATGAGAACAGATGGAGACAAAATTCTGAGACATCAGGAACTGTACAGAGGTACAAACGTTTTAGGAAAAACTAACTTTTCATTATGTGACTTAACAAATTGTAGAAATGTTGTTAACAACTATATTATTAATTTGAGTGGCCTCACTATTAGTGACGCTACTATTTCTGCACTTAATCATGGTTTAAAATATGTACCTACGGTTCTTCCTAGGTTGCATGTTTTAAAAAGTGAAATTTATCGTTTTATACGAAAGCTAAATCTTATGTGCTTTTTTGCAAATAACCATGATGATGTAGTTTTATTAGATAAGTCTAATGAGAATGATTTAAATACTAATGGTGACTCTGATGATAGTTATTATTCATGTGTATCTGATGATGACAGTTTTATGGAACCTAATGCGTACTGCCGCTTAGACACTAGTGGAATTAAGGTCAAAAGTACTTTTTCACCGTCCTTTCAATATGAAGGAATAAAAAACTTTTCGGCAATGATTAATTTTGCAGCTGAAAATATATATAGTGAATTTGGTAGAAAAGAAAGTAACATTCAATACAATTTAACTAAGAATGAATGGCTTGCTATTAAAGAACTGGCGTCTAATAAGGAAATTATAGTAAAACCAGCGGATAAGGGTAACAAAATTGTGTTAATGTATTATACCCAGTATGCAAATATGTGTTGGGAACATTTAAACGATAGTAGTACATATGCAAAATGTGAGATAAAACAATATGAAAAAGCTATTAACAAATTTGAAGATCTTTGTTATAAAGGTTATAGGCTGGGGTATTTCACAAAGGAAGATATTTCAAAAAAATTTTCAACTAAAGGATGTGAAGTAGCAAAGTTTTATTGTTTGCCAAAAGTACATAAAGATTTAATCCATCCTCCAGGTCACCCAATTGTATCAGCATGTAATTATTTTACACGTAACATGGGATTATTTTTGCATAGTTATCTATTTCCTTTTGTGATGAAGCAGCCTTCATATATTAAAGATAGCTCTGATTTTTTAAATAAAATTTCATCTTTAAGTTGGAATATGGATATGTATTGGTTCACAGCAGATGTTAAGAGTCTGTACACAAGTATAGAACATAAGTATGGCCTTAAAGCTATAGTGCAATTATTAGGTATTAGCCCTTTGTCATTATATATTGTGGATCTCATAGATTTTTGTTTAGAAAATATTTTTTTTAGTTTTGATGGACAATTATTTCGCCAATTGAGAGGAACGGCAATGGGCGCAGCTTTTGCGCCCATGTATGCAAATGCTATGATGAATCTTTTTGAGGTGGAATTTTTGTACAGAATGAAGTTTTTTATTAAGCATGTTGTTGGTTATTATCGTTATATAGACGATTTAATTTTTATTTGCCAGGGTGGTGAATCAGAGATATGTCAATTTAAGAATGATTTACAAATGAATCAATTTGGTTTGAAATTTGATGGTTTCCAAGTTGGAAATAAAGTAAATTTTTTAGATATAGTTTTAGAAGGAAATATAAATGGAAAGGTGATGACAAAAATATTTCGAAAATTTGAGAATGAAGTACATTTGTTAGATGGTCGGAGTTGTCATCCTCCACATCTTCTTAATTCATTACCTTATGGTGAATTTTTAAGAATAAATAGATTATATAGAAATAATGATACAGTCAATGATGAATTAGATAAAGTAGCAAGTATATATATTGAAAGGGGCTATGATGCTCAAGAAGTAATGTCCTCGTTAGATAGTATTAAAAGTTATAATCAGGATGTTAATAAAATACAGAAACGAAATAATAAAAAGAGAATATATACCTATTCTAAGGGGGATGAATTGAAAAAAATGTTTATGGTTATAACTTATGATTTACTTTCTTTAGAGGTTGGCAATATGATAAAATATTATTGGAAATCATTATTTAAATATAGAGAACTAATATCAATTTTTCCTAAAAATATTACTTTCTCATATAGAAGAGGAAGAAATATAAAGGATATGTTGGTCCATGCAGGTTTTTCTACCCAGAATTTGAGTTTTAATGCTAATGTTTGTGTTAAAACAAAGGGCACATATTCTTGTGGCAAATGTGTCTCTTGTAAGTATGTTTGTAGAAGTTTTCAGTATATTAATGGAAAACAATTTTATCCTATGGGACACTATTCATGTAATACTGAGAGAGTAATATATGCATTAAGGTGCCCTTGCAATATGTTTTATGTGGGTGAAAGTAAACGGGCTTTTAAAATACGATTACAGGAACATTTGAGAGACATAAAACATAATACAATGGAAAGCCCTGTTGCTACACATTTTAAGGAGTTCCATAATGGTGATGCTAGGGGCTTATTGGCCACAGTTTTAGAGAGTTTGGATATGTATGAAACTGAAGAAAAAACAAAACATAGATTGTTGTATAAGGAAACTGTTTTTATATTAAAATATGACACCATGGAGCCAAGAGGCATGAATTTAGAATGTAATTGGAGAGTTTTTAATAATTAATTGTTTAATAGATAATTAGATGATTTAATTGTTTTATTAGTGTTGTGTATAAAAATGCTTGTCAGCTTTTTGAAGTTATTCTCCTAGAAGGCTAAGCGGGACTTGTGTGCAATAAATTTTTGGTGCTGGATCCATGGTCGTTTATTCTACATATCTTGTTTTCTTCGTTGGTTGTTCTAAAAAGGTTAATTTGTTGCTAAATAATTCTGCAAAACTGAAGTCTAAACCAAGGCACATAAGGTTAATCACAGATTGTATGGAAGCAAAACAGTCACTAGATAAAACTAACTAGAGTGAGGTGTTCAGTGGAAAAACTGCAGATGGAATGTGGAACGTTTTAAAAGAGAAATTGAGTGCAAAAAATAAAAAAAAAATGTTTAACATCAGGATCTAGGCATACAACATCAGGGGAATATATTTCCATAAGAACAAGATATCTGATTAAGGTGAGAGACAAAAAATATAAGAAATGGAAGAGAGGTTGAACTACAACTTTGAAAACGGAAATCAACAAGCTGGACAAACAGATTAAGCATGGAGTGAGACAAGATCAAGAAAAATTTGAAGAAAATATATATGAAGATATTGAGCATAATAGGAGACCTTTTTATAGATACATAAGATGTGGAAGGAGCAAAGATACACAAACTGATAAACCGTGTGCAGATTCTAAAATTTACTCTCAGACACGACATATTATATTTACAAAATCTTATACAAAACTGTTTGGCTCAAAAAAAGGGGTGATAAGTTGTCCTAGTGACATCCAGGTAACCCCAGAAACTAGAATCAAATTAAATTATGTTGAAAAAGAACTGCGCAAACTGGATCCAAATAAAGTACAGGGAGGAGATGGAATTACTAACAATGACCTGAGAACACTTCAGCAAGAACTTACGGTACCATTATATCTATTATTCACTAGGTCATATAAATATGGGGCGATTCCTCAAGATTGGAGACATACGCTTATTAAACCTGTCTTTAAGGGAAAGGGAGTTGGACAAACCCAGAGTCATATAGACCCTTAAGTCTACTTTCATATTGTGGAAACATAATGGAGAAGGTAATGTTGGATACGTTATTGTCAGAACTGGATAGGTTGGGACTTGAAATCATATATCAGCATGCACATGTTGAAAATCGATCTATTACCACCTGTAACAAGATATTCTAAAACAGTATAACAGCTATAAATGAAAAATTGTGCTGTGATGTAATTTATATAGATTTAACTTCTGCATTTGACATGGTCATATACAAAACACTGATCAATAAATTAGTACAACTAGGTATTGGTGTACTGTTGATAAGCTAGATAGCTGCATGGCTTATAAATAGGACATGGCAAGTATCATACAGCAATTGGACAGGTGAAATACTTGTTTGCAGTTAGGATGTTCCACAGGGGTCTGTCAAAGGCCCTTACTTGTTTAGATTGTATCTTTCAGACCTAACTTTTTCATCTGAGGTGTTCTACAGTCTATATGCAAACAACCTGAAATTGGGTAAACTGATTATATGTGTTAGAGATAAGGCATATCTGCAAAATAACTTGGCTACATTGACCATATGGGCACAGGAGAATAATATGCTGATAAATACATCAAAAAGTAAGCATATGATATTTGGGAGACATAAGTTGAAAGGTGAATATTTAAGTGATTGAAACTGCAGGCTCATTTAAGGACCTGGGTGTATGGGTAGATTTAACTATGAGTTTTTCTAATCACTTCAACAAATTGGTTAATGATAAGTATAGAATTATAGGTTGTATAAAAAGATTTATAAAGTCTAGGAAATCAAAAATGATGAAGTCATTGTTTGTTAGTTGCATTAGACCCAAACTTGAGTGTGGAATAACAACATGGAAATCCTATTAAAAAACAAGCATGAGTAAACTGGAAAGAGTACAGAGGAAATATACCAATGGCATCCGTGGAAGGGAAAATTTAAGTCATTATGAAAGACTAAAATATCTGAACTTGTACAGTGTCTCTTTCAGATACCCAAGAGGAGATCTTATTCAGGTATATAGGGCATTTAGTGACAAAGTACCTCTGGGAATGTTTGGGGTTAACAAAGAGTACTAGAGAATCATCAGACAACCTATGTAGGAGATTCTGTAGGAATGAGAAGTGTACTAACTGGTTCTCTGACAGAGTTGCTGATGCATGGAACAGACTACCAAATTATATTAAAGCAAGTACTAGTTTAGATATTTTTAAGAACAGCCTGGACACTTATTTTGGGAACAAGTGTTTTGGTACATTGGCAAGCTAGAAGGGCATTAATGCCTGTGTTTGAAATATTTGTATGTGTGTATGTATTTAGTATTCATTGGACATTTGGCTTATAGTCAGAGAAAGAGTGTATATTCCATGTTCATGTAGTGGAGTGAGTCACATCTGTGGAGTGGCACATCTGACCATGTGATAGGCTGATTTCATAAGATCAGTTTAATTACTCCTTTCTCTACTCATTGCAAGAAGTATATATCCTTCTGGAGAAAGTTGCCAGCATTTGAATAGAGAGATCGGTATATACTGCACCTCTGAGTGTGCTGTCTTTTGGATGACACATTAAATTTAGATTCTATTTGTCTGAGATGGCAGTAGCCCAACTTTCCCTAGTTGGGATGAATGCTATGTTTAGTCTGCCCTGAAAACAGATGATAGGCTTAGTAGGACTAATCTCATCAAAAGGATGAAAATAAAAACAAATAAAAATATTTATTTACAGTAGAGAGTCGATTATCCAAACTAATTGGGATAAAGGGTAGTACAGATAATTAAACTGTTTGGATAATCAAACATACATTGAACTGGATAAAAAACTTCTAAATAATTCTTGTTTTTCTGCACTCAGGGAATACACTTTTCAACCATTCAGCAAGTCCAGTGGGCAATAAAGAATATTTTTCACACATAAGCGGGCTACAAGTTCAAAACACATGCACAAGCTGATACCTATAACGTTTACATATTCAGACTTTATGAGTTTTCCTACCCAAAAACTTTGGAACAATGGGTTTGGATAATTGACATTTTGGATAATCGACGTTCAGATAATCAACTCTCTACTGTACTCTAGTACATAAACAAGTTATCACATTTAAAGAAGGTATATTAACATTCTTGTCCTTATTTCTGGGTCCTGAACAATGCATCTGGAACATGGGTAGTTAGCGTCAGAATTCTTTATATCTGTAAGTGTTAAATTTCTGAAGCAGCCTTAATTGCAGAGTTAAAAATTTATGTCAGAACTGAAATTTTAACTAAAACTTTTCCCCTGTAAATAAAAGTCACCATTTCAGATATAATTCCATTTCTTATTCCTTTTAATACTTTTCTTGTGTTCTGCTATTTTTATAGGCTTTTACTAGGTGATAGACTAGTGAAGCATTTTTAAATCTAACCACTGTAGTACCACTGAAACATCCAATTAATTGCATCCATTTTCCATATGGGACAGGGGAGATAGTGTAGGGATAAATTTGCAGTTTCCCACACATTTGTCTAACTTATATTTGAAGACATGGAATGATGTGTTTTGCTTTAAAGAAAGTGGGATTTTGTTACACAGGTAGGGAATTCCTTGGGAGATATATGTATCATGCCAACAAGTCCTATTTATGTACAAATGTACATTTAGGTCTCCTGATCTTATATTTGTTCTGTCACCCATTTTGTAGATATATAATACATCAAGCAAGACTGGATTATTTGCATTTTTAAATGCCTAGTATAAGTCACCATGTTGTAGTCCATAGGAGACATACATATATTCTTCATATTTTGATTATATATTATTGAAACATTGTCCATTAAAATAATTTTGCATTAGTAA
This sequence comes from Protopterus annectens, assembly GCF_019279795.1. NCBI lineage: Eukaryota > Metazoa > Chordata > Ceratodontiformes > Protopteridae > Protopterus > Protopterus annectens. The sequence continues at coordinate 852,545,772 of NC_056732.1, read as the reverse complement.
TATGTGTAAATAGAGCAGTCAGGGAATGCCTTCAGTGATTAATGCCATATAATAAGTACCCGGACTATTTATTTATTAAATTTGTAACTGCATGGGTGAACTGGTCTGAAGACCATTTTCAGCTATGACATGACCTATGCAGGCAAATACAAACAATGATAAAGATAAAATGAAGTAAACAAGAGGTTGCCACATAGTGGAGACAAAACAAGAGGTTACCACATAAACAACAGAGACAAATTCTGAAAGATTACATTCACAAATGGAAAAGCATCATAACAGCAGTCAAATTCTCATACAGGAAACTTACAAAGTGTGGTATTTACATAATAATATATACAATGTAATGTATGCAGAATGGGCAGAAGAGCTAAAGAGTGTTTTAGACGATTATAGAAAGTCGTAGAAACACATGAGAACATATGTGATTTAGGTATTATTCTTAAAATGCTTAACATGTATTCCTTTTTGTTAAGGACAGTTTTAGTTGTTTTTGAATGGTTAATACCATTTAGCAATAATCGATGACTGGGTATGGATAGGACAAAAGTTATCCACGGTTGGTGTGGTTTGATCCCACAGGAGTGAACTATTGCTATTACACAATGACATTATTTAAGAAAGAAATGTCTTACCTTTCTAAATAATGTCAGTGTATAATTGGAATGTAGTATCCTTCCACCTTTTGTCTGTCAAGGCTTACACAATGCATCAGTAAAAGAAAAACAGCATAACAATATGAGTTGCTTTACCAGTTCCTATACTTGATATAAGTCCACTCATGTGTGAAGAAGTAAAAGAAACTTTCTCCATTGAAGAAGCAGAAAATCAGTCAGTACGACATGCAACAATAGTAGAAACTGTCTCTGAAATGGATGAAAAAAGATTTTGCTATTTTTATAAAGTGTATTGCTTGGAAGCTTCTTTGAAGTGTTTATTTTACTTCTACAGACATCTGCATTACTGATAGGAGGAATTTTGACTATCATAGCTCCATATAGTACAAAGGTACATCCTGCAAAAAATAATGTGAAACTTTCCCTGAGACTGCTTATGCTATTTTTACAGTTACATTTGCACTATACCAGGCTTGTGATGGCTGGATTTTTCCTATTGGTAATGCTTGATTTAGAATGACACACTGATTCCTTTGTTGAATCAGTGTGCAGATTTTTGAACACTAATCAGTATTCATTGTATAATTATTGATTTGTTTAATATCCTGGGTTAAGTTGTCCCAGGATTCAAGTGCTGTTTTAGATATTTTTTTCACTTGTAACAGGGATAAAGGAAGGTTTCAGAAGCTAATTTTCCAGGTTATGTCAGAATGAATAGGCAATATTTTTAAAATTAGTTTATTTTTAAGTGGTCGATGATTTCTCTCATGTAGAAGTTCAAATGTCAGTGAGTTTAATAAAATGTAGCTCTTTCTGTAACAGGTAACTATTTATTTCTTAGAATAATACAACAACGATGCTGCTGGTAGGGAGATAAGTAAACGTTAAGATTTTATTTTCAGTGATCTGTAATATCTAAATATTTCTTAGAGAAGAATGAATAAAGGTAGTCTCTACTGCAGTTTAGGGAGAACATTAATAGTGTCAGACTTTCTTGTTTCTAGAGGCAAAAGATGAGAAAACGTGTAAGCTGTTTTTTTAATTGTTTAGAACTTCATTAACCTGAATTTCACGGGTCTATATTAAAACACCGAAATTTGAAATGTTGAGTGTTCTAATATCGAACCATTTCGAAAATATCGAAGAAACAAAAAAACAAATTCTTTCCTATGGAAAGAATTTGGTTGTCCATTTCTGTTGTTTTGGTATTTTCAGCGCTCTTGTGGAAAGTTACTGGTTGGGTTCAGGTAAGTGTGCGATTGTGTGGATGTGTGGGTTAGGGCGGGTTAGGTGAGTTAGGGTTAGGGCACTGGTGAGGTGACTGTGCGATAGTGATGGACCTTAGGGTTAGGGCTTGGGTTAAGGTAAGTGGGTAGTTAGTGGTGTATGTATAGTTCAGTGTAGGGTTAGGTGTAAGAGTTTAGGTGTATGTGTGTGGATTGCTGTTTGTTTGGTGTGCTTGTATTGTGTGTATGTGTTTTGGAACAGCATATTTTTTTCCCTAAGAAAAAATTTGCTTTTCCGAATTTTCGATGGTTTTTTTTTTTGATTACTAGGGTTTGATATTAGAACACTCGACATTTTGAATGTTCGGTTTTCTAATATAGACCCAGTTTCACTGTGGGTGTGGAAGGACAGACACATATTTAATAAGATGCCCAGATAAGATTTCTGTTTTTTTTTCTACAGGTGTTAGGAGTTTCCCATTAGGATCTGACCAAGTAAGAATATTAGCACTAATTAACCTTTTGAGGTTGCCAAATTGCATTACTGATGATTTTTTTCCACATGTTATTTATTTATTTATTTCAGTTTGATTACCGGGGAGGTCCACTGGGCTTGGGGGCCTATTTTCAGTGGAGGCCCGGGGAGAAAAGCTCCACAAAAACAACAGTATTAATTGCAAAAAGAGTTCAAACAAAAAAGTACATAAGAATTAACAGGTAGCTACAAATAGTTCACAATACAGATGTAAGAGAAGATTATTCATCAATGATGAGAAAAGCAGTGGGTCAAGTAAGATCTCTAAGGAATCCCTTTAGTTGTATCTGTTACACTAGTACAGTTATTCCTGACAACCTTAAATGTTCTGCTGGAAATGTAGCTTGCAAACCATACTGAAACATCATTTGAAAACCCACATTGTAGAAGTGGTAAGGGGTCTGAAAGGAGAGATGATAAGTCAGCAAGCAAAGAAGAATACTATTGCTAAAATTGAATTCATCCTTAAGTCTTGGTGAGTATCTTCTCTAGGTGGACCTGTTTTTCACAAAATCTTCACCAGAACAACACTGATATATAGACTGTATTTATATATTGTATATCATGGACAGAAGTCGGTCAAAAATTAAATAAAAACTGGGTGCACAAGACCCGTGATAAAAATGTGCCCAATCCTGGTAGGCGCACTGATTCCAAGAAATACAGAAACATTCCTACAATGGGGCCAGGCCAGGCCCAGGGGGAGGATGCCCCCCCCATTTGTAGAAGGAAGGAGCAGTCCACAAAAATCACAAAAACTGATAGGCCAAAGAAGAGCCATAAAGATGATAGTGTGGACTGTTGAGGATAAGAAAGAAATTATGTATTGTTACTATTATGCAAAAGTCTAGAATTTCCAGACAAAAGATATACAAAAAGATTAAGAGAGGAATTAGTGGAAGGAAAAATACTTCCACAAGAAAAACTGTCAGAAGCCTCAAATAGAAATTTATGTTCGCTAATACAACAGATCAACAGATTTATGAAAAATAGTATATAGACCAAGAAACTTTGACCTGTTTGGAAAAAGAAGCATCTGAGGAAGTGTGAAAATATAAACAACAAAAGCTAGAGATTTTTGAAAAGTATAAAAAAGAAATATGGACATGGGAAAGAAAGATTTGGTATGGTGAAATATTTATGCAAAGGCAAAAGCCAAATTAATCAATATAAAGAAGGCAGCCCCAAAGATATTCAAAGATAAATAAAGGCAAAGGTATCCAGATATGGAACATTTCACAGTAAAAAAAATAATATCACAAAGAGAGAATGCAGAAAGGATTAGTAAAGTAGAAGTTAAAAAAATAGAAGTTGAAATTATGCAGTACCTGTGAAGTGAAGGATATGGTGTAGAAGGTCTAACAAGGAACAGCATGTTGGAATGAGTCCGTGAAGTAAGGGGCAATAGGAAGATCAGGAGACATCTGAAGAAGAAATATGGATGTGGGAATGAAAAATAAATTTAATATGGTGTAATATCTATGCAAAGGAAAAAAACAAAACTAATCAGTACAAAAAGAGCAGCACCAAAGATATTTTAAGAGAAATGCAGGCAATGGAATCCGGACATGGAAAACTTTACAATACAAAACATAAGAAGACAAAGAGGGAAAAGTAGAAAATGAGATGAGTAATGGAGAAGTTAAAGAAATAGAAACTGAGGTTATGGAGTACATGTGAAGTGAAGGATTCAGTGTACAAAATCTAATTCAATAGCACCACAACAGGGTAGAGCAATGGACATCCAAATTAAGGGGAAACCAGTGGAACAGAAAGCAATTGGTCAGGTGCCATATGACGATATTTTGGAGCCTTCCAAAGGAAACCAGTATAAACATTCACTTGAAACTGGACAGCAATGGAAAGAACAGGAAACTGTGGAAACTCTGACACAGTCAATGTTGAGGAGTGATAGGCCAGTGAGTTCCCATATAACAGAGCAACAGATGGCAAAGGATGAAATTGAAGGGAATGTGCTACAGGAAGATGCTATAGAACTTTCTATAGAATGCCCGCAGGAAATGGAAAACAAAAAATGTGGCCTAGGTTTAGAAGAAAATGAGCTAAGAGAAAAGTTGCTTGATTTAATAGAGATAGATAGACATGTTAAGATCAATGAAAGAAATAGACTGCAGAAGGTCAATAAAACACCAAAAGTCAGAAGTTTGATAAAACAAATGAACACAGTAATTAGGACTGTCCATAGAGATCCATGTGATATAACAGAAGCAAACAGGATATATTACTGTGCAGCTAAATTAATAACTGATAAAGTTCTACCACAAGAACACAGGATAGTGAGGGAAAGGAAAGGGAGAAATCGAATACCTTTGTGGAACTATTGAACAGAGAAAACTACAAAGTAATTAAGACAAGAAGTGTCACTGTTAGATGAGTATAGAAGAGGGAACAGATCAACAAAAATACTTAGAAAGATAGACGTGATAAAAGCAAAAATAAAAAATAAGCAATTTATTGATGACCCAAAAAGTTTTCTAGAGAATTGGGAAACAAGTTAAAAGGAATTGAAAGACCACCAAAAAAGAAGAAATAGATATATTTTGGAGAAGTATTGGTGAAGATCCTGTGGAACATAACAAAGATGCAAAATGAATAGAAGAAGTAAAAGAAAGAATAAGAAGTTTAAAGGTACAGGATATGAAATGGGATGAAGTAACAGCCAAAGAGATTGAAACAAAGTTGAGAAAAGCCTAAAATTGGAACCCCTAGGCCCAGATGCAGTACCTAACTTCTTGTTAAATGTATTAATATCTTTGCACGAAGATTTAGCCATGAGTAAGAACCATTTATATGTGCACCCCAAACAGACATCAACCTGGCTAACAACAGGAAAAACAATGCTCCTACTGCAAGCTACCCTAAAAATTATAGACCAATAACTTGCCTTCTGACGACGTATAAACTGTACACTGGAATTGATGCCGACAGAGTTTATAGTCATTTCAAAGAAAACTCAGTTATGGCAATAGAACAAAAGGGAAATAAAAGAAAGTCATATGGAACAAAGGATCATTTGTTGTTAAATAAAGTTAGAGTGGAGAACTGTAAAAAGGGGAAGAATCTATGGCATGGATTGACTACAAAAAAGCATTTGATAGCATCCCACATTCATGGATAAAAAAGTGCTTAAAAATGTATAAGATACACCGTACACTGATCAACTACATTACAGTGACCATGAAACAGTGGCAGACCACTTTGCAATTAAGCCATGGTAAAGGACAAATTATTATTCCAGGGATAAAAATTCAAAGGGGGATATTCCAGGGTGACTGTTACTGCTGCTATTCTGTCTTGCCCTTAACCCATTAATCTGTCTACTTAGCAACTTAGGACATGGCTATAATTTGGCTCCTAGAAAACAACAAAGTGTAAAGACTTCTCATCTTCTTTTTGTTGATGATTTAAAACTGTATAGCTCATCAGATGAGGAACTGAAAGCACAACTGCAAGTTGTCAAAACATTTTCAGATGATATAAGAATACAATTTGGTCTTGATAAATGTGCAAAAGCAACCTTTAAAGCAGGAAAACTTCTGCACTTAGAAAACAACAGTTTGGGACAAAATGTGATATAAAAGAACTTGAGCAAGAGGGAGTGTATAAATATTTGGGAGCTGATGAAGGATCAACAATAAAATATGAACAAATGAGAATAAAATTTAGTAAGGAATACTTTAAAAGACTTAAATTAATCCTGAAAACAGCATTGACATCTAGGAACAAGATTCAGTCTATAAACCAATTTGCACTTCTTGTCCTAACTTACAGTTGTGGAGTGATTGACAGGCCCCAAAACATGTTGGATAGATTAGAAAGGAAAAAAAGAAGGATAAATCATGCTTACCAAATGATTTATAAAAAATCAGTGTATACCAAGACTATATATTCCCTGTTCTGAAAAGAGGGACGGGCCTCCTTGAAATTAATTACATGTATAGATCTGCAATTGTGGGACTGCACACATATCTGCTGACTTCACAGGAACCAAATGTAGTGAAAGTTTCGAAACATGATGAGAATTAATCTAAGATGACTTCTCTGCTTAATCTAGCGAAGCATATCAGTGTCAAGCAGCAATGGAAATCAAACCAGAAGTAGATCAAAATCAGGCAGCAACTGAATGTGCCAAAAAACAAAAGAATATTAGGTGATGGACCAGATGAGAAGACAAGAACTGTGGAAAATGCATAAATATAGTTGCAAGTATAGAAAACTTTTGGAAGATGAACTGTATACTGATAGGCATAATAATGTGGCAAGACTGTTGCACTGGGGATTGTGCAAACATTATGGTACTGAAGTGGCTGAAAAACATTGGAAACCTGAGCCGCAAAGCATCATAGAAAACAATGAAGTGTACATCACATGGGATCACCCATTACCAAAAGTTAAAAATATTTATGCTAGAAAACCAGGTATAGTAGTTCATGAAAAGAAGACAAAAGTAGCATTGATCATTAAAATCACCACACCCAGTGACTATAGTGTCTTGTGTGCAGTGAGACACAGAGCTATAAAATATCAGGATTTCCAGGCAGAAACGAGAGCAATGTGGAAGAAAGATACCCAGATGGTTCCAATAGCAGTAGCAGCAATGAGTCTTATAAAAAAGAATCTACAATTATATTTAGATATGTTAGCAATACATGGGACTCCTTACGAATTGCAGGAGGAGTCATTGCTGGGTACATTACAGGTGCTGCGAAGAGCACTTCTGGCTGACATGAAAGATTGAAACAACACTAATTTCATGAACTTTAAGTGTACTTTGACTTAAGAATGCGGTCCATTCCCATCATGATATTAAAAACCCAAAAGACTTGGATAAATTAAAAAAAAAATAAAAGTTGTTGCATATGTAGTTGATGGTCTGTAGCATCAAAAACCTTTTTAAGGTCAAGAAAAATTGCTCTAGTGAGACTAATTAGCACAGTAGTTCATTAAGTTGGAGAGAGAGAGAGAGAGAGAGAAAATTCAGCTGTGCTGGTGGTTTAACCTTGTAATTTCTCTACCCAGATATTCCGGGTTACCTACAACATGATAGGTTAACATGTTTAACCCATGAAGACTTTCAATTATTCTTTGTGGTGCAAGACATTACTATGTTTTATAAATGTTATAATTATGTAGCTACAAGAAGTAGATAGTCACACTTTACTGGAACTTATTGGAACCTATTTTATGTTCACCTGTCATCTTCAGGCAAACTTCTGTAGTGTACTGGTGACAGTAACCTATATTCTGGCACACATCCTTTTTTTTCATGCATGTTAAATTACTGTACTGCTTTATCTATGTACATAATGCAGTATAACAGCATCCCATGATGTAGATGATATTGCTGTTTGCTGTCAGTAACAGTGTCTTGCTATATATTATAAATAACTCTGACCTTGCCAGCCAAACTCAAAATATAAGCAAAGGTATTACCAGTATAGTTAACAGCACTGACGTGCTAACAGAAAATTTGTGGGGTCACATATTCACATAGTTATATCAACATGGGTTAAACAAACTCACTCCCAACCATTATTTGTTGTTTTGTCATATATTATAAAAATAATAAAACATGCAAAAGAAAATGATGGAAAGATGCTACTCCAGGAAGATGGAAAAATTCCATCTGGCTTCACTGCTCTCTGAGAACTATTTCTAGTTCCCTACTTCTTACAGGGATTGTTATACATGTTATACTTTCCAGCATACATAAAGAAGACACTATACCAAGGTGAAGGATGCAGGCTGACATTGTAACCAGTGAATTTCAGTGTCTGATTTTGTTCTTCTTCTTCTTCTTTCGGCTTTTCCCGGTTAGGGGTCACCACAGTGGATCACCTGTCTGCTCATGATTGGCAGTGGAGTTTTACGGTGTCGAGTTGCCAGCCCAGCACCCAACCTTCCACAGAAGGAACACACATGCACACACTCACACCTAGGGCCAATTTAGAGTGTTCAGTCCACCTACTGCATGTCTTTGGGATGAAACCAGAGCATGCGGAGGAAACCCACGTGACCACAGGGAGGACATGCAGACTCCACACAGAAGGCACTCCAGCCGAGAATCGAACCGGAGAACCTATTGCTGTGAGGCGGCAACACTAACTGCTGCACCACCATGGCCGCCCTATAATTTTGTTATGCAGCAATATTCTACAATGCACTATAAAGTGATTTTGGATGAGAGCTAGTCTTGATACATTCATACATGGGGCAGAGAAGATTAGTTTTTACCCCAATTTCAAATAACTTGTAAAATTAAAACATAAAATAGAATAAAAGATATCTAGGAAGAAGAAAACTTTGCATACAAAATTGAGAAATAGCAAACATAATAGCTTGAGTTGGTAAACAATATATAGACATAATTTGAAAAGTAAACAATTCATGTGTAGACAGTGATAAAACATTTACTTAGTAGAACAAAGATTCCTGATACAACTAAAACAATTGCAAATCAAAAAATTAAGATCCTGAATTGAATATAAGGCATGCAATATACTGAGCTGAAGTGCAAATAAAATACAAGAACATTTAATTAAATAATAACTCATAACATAAGAAAACCTTACAACTGCATACTTATGAATATCAGCTCTGTAACTATGGATAAAGATATCTGTATTAGAATACAAGATATGTACAGTAGGGGATAGAGAAGAACTGGAATTGCATGATAAGCAGTTGAGATGATCAGGAATAAAATGTTCACTAAAATGCAGAAAGAAAGGCAGTACTAAAACATTATTAATCACATTATTTACAGCTAAATGACATAATATTCTCAAAAGAAACCAATATCTATTATATGCTACATGTGAACACAATTTAGTTCTGTGGTGTTCTGTTGATGTGTATGCCATCTGACATGAAAAACACATGCTAAGTAATTTCTCAGTAGATTCACAATTCTGCTTTTTCTTATTTGCATTTCTTAAAATGTCATTTTATAAATGTGCAGTGTATTTTTATTTACTGGGTTATACTCTTATAGTACTGAAAAGCAGGTCAATGTTTAGAAAAAATAAATATATAGATAATTCTGACATACAGAATACCCTTGTGTATGTTGAAAGTTTTATCCATATATCTATGCCCAGTTGCTATAGTAAATAAACATTTTGCTTTGTGGTAAAAGCAGGGAAAGGGATCTGTGTACATATTTCTTGGGACACCGTATGCTTTGATGTAATCTTCACTGTACATAGCATAAAAAGCTGTCATTTTGTGCAGTGAGCATGTACTTTTAGATCTACTTTTCTAGGTAAGGAATTTAGGGAGAGGAAGCACTGTGATCCTTGCATATATTTAGTTTAAGATAATGCTATAAAAAAACTGTAAGGATTGTTCTTGGAAGATGTGAGACTTTATCTTATCTACGTTTACATCTGAATGATATATGTATTTTTAATCTTGGTCCATTTTCTTTGTTTTACTTGCAACTATATTACAGATTCAGTTATCTGGAACTCTGCCAGTCCTGCTCCTATTATCTATCCCACCCTACTGTCCATCACTTTCCTTCTATAAACCTCCTCCTGTACTGTCTCTTCCTCTCTGTTTCTGTCATAATTCTTCTACCTGTCTTCAAACTCTCCTGCTATCCACACCACCCTCATCCATACTGCCACTGATACTCATAGGTTCATAGATTAGTACTAGGTTAACTGCCCTTATTGGCCATTTTAAGCCTAGCCAATTACGTCATGTGAGAATCAAAGTCGGTACCTTGTGTCTGCAAGGTAAACACCTTAACCATTATGCCAACCTCCAACTTTCAGGAATACAGTACCCCACTTTCATATACCACATAGCATCTTCTGCACTTCCCTACATACTCCTGCACTGCTCCATCCTTATTGCTGTATCATAGCTTCATAGTTCACCCCATTCTTCACTTCCTCAGTTAACCTGTGATCCATAATTTACATGCCATTTCTTCCGCCCTTTTCACTATTTCTTATAATCAAAAAGCTGCTGCTCATCATACTCTTACCTATTCTAGTACTAACCTCTCACCTAACATACTATTACTTTCCCTTAAGTCATACTAACACAATGCAAACCTCCAGCCTCCTACTTAACCAAGGCTTTTACAATATCTATTCTAATATCACCCAGCTTCTTTAACCTCTTCCTAAATCTCTGTCTTAAACATAAAATACTTCACTGTCAATACACCTCACTCAAAATAAACAAACAAAAAAATGTCTATAATCACATGTAAAATCTACTCAGAAGTTACATTTCACAACTCCAAAATGTCAGTGTGTTGGGATATTCACCCTAATCCTAGCCCTACAACCCTAACATGAAACACTACCAATCTTATCAAGCACCCTCACAACTCAGATAATTCTCCTTCTCCCTTAGTTAACATCCACCCCTCTTGTACTGAATTCTATACTCCTTACATAAACACACTTTCCACTCAAATAATACACATACCTAGTGACACCCTGCTCCGACTTATTCATCCGCACACCCTACCAAAAATCTAAATCAAGTAACATTAAATCTCCATAGCATATGCAATAAAATCATAGACCTACATGCCTGAATATCACACCATATTATGGATATCCCAGCCATCACTGCAACATGCTTTAATATTATTAGTACTGACTGGCCACACCGAAAAAAAAATAGGAGGAGGAGTAGCCTTAATATACCTCAGCTCTTATAGCCCCTTCCCCTACTTAAATTTCATCCTCAAATTTCACACTGCCAGAATTCTCATAACACTTAAAACTAAACACTAAGAAAGCACCCTATATTATTGTACTGTAGATCCCCAAGAAATAAAATACCGATACTCAAAAAAAAATTCTCTCCTGGATATCCAGTACTATTACTTATGAACAAATTATACTGGGAGATGTCAATATTGATTGGCAAAATGTAACCACAGACAGTCCCTCCCTCACCCTCAGTCTGACTCAGCTTATCAAAACACTACTAGATAAAACAAAAACAGTGATAAGGGAACAATTCTTGATTGGGTAATAGTCGCAGACTCCAGTAACTATACTACTTCTAGAACCTATCAAAAATCCCTAAGTGACCGTCTTCCTACATGCACACAAAATTACCATTCATCAGCCTAACACCTGCCAACTTAAACCAACCTGGAACCTAGCTAAATTCAACAAAGACTCATTCACAAATATCCAAATATCCTTTAATTGTTCTATACTAAAATCTCTCAGTCTAGACTAGACTGTCATAAGTTGTAATACCTTATTCCTAAATACTTCAGATAGCCTTGCCCCATTATGAAAAAGAGTAAAAGCAACTCAGTCCCCTGACTGACTATCCTAAGTAAAACCAATATGCATAATAAAGATAAGGCTTAGAGAGAGTGGCTAAACCATCCCCCCACCAAAATTTCAGTGCTACAGGGAACTCCATAATTAAGCTAAAAATAAGTATAAGGACAAAAAAAAAAAAACGAAAAAAGAAAGAATATCATGGTCAGCTACAACTTAATCACAAAGATGAGCCCCAAAAATTCTGATCCCCAATATACATAGTACTACCTCACAAAAGATCCTTGTCTTTCCATGAACTGCTCTCTTCGAAATAGTTATGAAATGTAATACCTACTTTCTAAAAAGCATTACCACCTTCACCAATACCATACCACCCCCCATGCACAACCCCATAACATATTACCTACAGCTTATTCCAACATGCTATTAACCACTGCAAAACAAGAGTCTAAACAATCCTTGGCCACAAACATTACCAATGCTACCTTTAAACCTGTAACAATACCAGCTGTAAAAAATATTGCTACTCAAACTTAAACCTTGCTCTACAGCTGCCAACAATCTTGTACCATACAGGAATCTAATGCATCTGTTCATTTGGAAAAAAATCATATATCATCCCACTTCACCAGGGAGGAAACTTAGTAAAAGTCTCTAAAGTCTGACCCATTGCCATTCTGCCTCTCTCTTAAAAATCTTAGGAAAATATGCCCACAACCAACTTCTCTGCCACTTCCACACAGAACATCTCTTAACCAGTTTGCAACCCGGATTCTGCCTAGCCATGATACAACTACAGTATTATTATCCTTAATGGATAATATAAACAAGCACTGGTACTCTGGAAAACTTATCTCTTCAATATTTACAGATCTAGTCAAAGCCTTCAGTATTGTCTCACATAGTAAACTCTTACAACAAATGCTCCATCTTGGCCTATCCTCTCCCTCTCTATAATGGTTTAAAAACTACCTGTCTCATAGATAACAAACTGTTAAGGGGCAACATACCTTCTCTCCTTATCTCTCTCTCGCCACTGGTGTACCCCAAGCCTTAACTTTTGGTCCACTTCTCATGAGCAATTTCAGTAATGACCTTTACACCTCATCTGGGCAAGCATCACATACACAGTATGATGATTTGACACTAATATGCTCATTAGACAATTTGTCAGATCTTCTAAAAATCAGACAAGAAGCCTTCACATCTGTAGAAAACTATTTTCACAATGCTCAACTTTGCTGAACTGCCCCAAAAACAAAACTACTCATATTCCAAAACACATCTGAAAGACAAATCTAGCTTCAAAATCTTACTAAACAATTAGGACATAGAGGCTGTATCCCATACAAAGCTGTTTGTAGTTATGATTAATGACAACCTGAAATTTGAACTACACATTAAAAATATTGTTTAAAAAAATCAGTAGTAATGTGGAATTTTATAGGCACACAAAATGTCTTATTAACTCCATCTCCTTCATTCACTCTAATATGGCACCACTATCCTTATCAACCTGCAGACCTCAGTTACAGCCAAACTTGAAATTTGCTACAGCAAATTTGCTAAATTTTTCATCAGTAAACAGTATTATACTCATCACTGTAAGGCCCTTAAAACTTTGAACTGGTTTGAACTACCCCACCACCTAAACCTCATACAACTAGTTATGACCCATAACATTATGTATAAAACTCCATGCATGTCCTGTAGTATGCTTAATTCTACCTACCTATCATCTTAATAGAGCCCTTCATTTAAATGATAATTCCTCACCATCTATACACATCAAAAACAATTGGGAACAGCCTCTACTGTTACTCAGTTGCCAAAAAATGGAATTATAATCCTCAGGCTATTAGGTCTATAACCAGACTTCCTTCCTTAAGCATCTTCTAAAGACTACCTTTCAAACTCATGGTTCTGTTCATGCTGTACACCTGGCTAAACTGAATCTTTCCCTATCACCAGTACCCTTCCCTATCTCCACTAAGCTGTCTGACCCTCACTCCTACTCCATATCTAACATCTAAAAAATACAAAGTGTGATATTTAGTAGCATTACTGTAAATATAAACTATGACTCTATCTGGAATTGTAAATATTGTTTTTCTTCTTTCGCATTATAACATTTTTATTTATTTTATCTATGCTTTTACAGTGTAAATAACTGAAGTATAAGCTATACAGATGTTTTACTTAATGTGTTCCTGAAATTTGCTCTATTATTTGGTAGTTCCAAAATGGCTGCACACGGAGTAACAGCTTGTTTCTAGCTCTCCCAGTGTGAAAACAGAAACTCAGCAGAGAAGGCCAGTAGACTTGTGTTTATGGGTAAATTTCAGTAACTGGCTAGTATGTGCATTGCCTGGATGCCAGGAATAAAAAAATACAGAAGACCTGGAAAAAATCAGCTAAACAAAAGTGAGGAAGAAACACTGACTGGGGAAAGTTCTGCAGCTGTTTAGCAAAAAGCAATGAAACCTTCAGGCGTGACTTCCAATAACCTACAGGAAGATATAAGACAACTGCATAAAGACCTGGTTAAACTAAACAAAACACTGATGGAGTATATCAACACAAACAATAAAAGGCTGGAAAAAACGGAAGAAGCTTTAAACAGATATTCAGATGAGATGATAAAGTTGCAAAAATCAGAGGTTGAAATTAAGAAAAGGCTGGCTGAATAGGAAACTGCTCAGGAATAGATGTTTCAAAAAATAATACAATTAGAGGACAGAGCATGTAGGGAAAACCTGAGATTTTCAGCTATACCAGAGGAGCTGGAAGGAACAGACTGCATTAATTTTATGAAAGCACAATTAAGCAACTGGACGGGTATTCCACAGCAGGAGTTGTTAGCTGATATGGCACATTGTGTGTACACTCCAAACCTAGCTATAAGAAAGCAACCTAGACCTTTAATAGCAAAGATACAATCCTACCAACAGAAGGAGCTGATTCTGAAAAAACTGTGGCAGAAGGTCAAAATACTAAAATTATAAAGTAAAAGCAGAGTATTTGTGGAGAATGATTACTCATTGTATACCAGGCAAAAGAGAAGTAAATTCATTCCACTATTCAGAGAATGTTGAGACGCAGGTGTGAGATTCAAACTGCTGTATCCAGCAGTCTTTAAGGTATTTTTCCCTGGAGGGACAAAACCATTTTTTGATGAAGTACATGCTAAGGAGGAAATACAAAAGTAGCCCAACCTTCCACAGAAGGCACACACATGCGCACACTCACATGAAGGGCCAATTTAGAGTGTCCAGTCCACCTGCAGCATGTCTTTGGAATGTGGGAGGAAACCTGAGTACCTGGAGGAATCCCAAGTGACCGCAGGGAGGACGTGCAGATTCCACAAAGAAGGTACCCCAGCCGAGAATCGAACTGGAGAAATCCATCATATATCCTCTTAATTAACCTTATTACTGTATTAGTAAATGTAAATGCTTCCATTGCCCTTCTGATAAAATCCCAGCTTGCTCTGCTGAATGCTTTCTGTACAAGACCTACCAACAACAGTGTTATTTTCTTACATTCTGCTTCCTTCTGGATCATCATTATTCTATTAATATTGTCAAATGTTTGCCTCCCTTCCAGAAAATCACATTGATCCATAACTATCAGTTTTGGCAACACTTTTGCCATTCTTTTAGCCATTATAGACAAAACCACTTTGCAATCATGGTTTAAAATTGAAATGGGCCTATATGAAGCTGTATCTGATGGGTCTTTACCATCTTTAGGTATTAAAGCCATCACAGCTTTTTTCCAAGAGGTTGATGCTTCCCCTCCTTTTAAAATACTGTTAATCAAAACTATCCAACTCTTTATTAAATCACATTGACCAATGCTGATGTGACACACTGACCGCCATGTAAACATGGGGAAAAAAGGGATTGATGATGATGATGATGATGACTGGAAGACTAGTTATGAAGCTATTGGTTCAATTGTTAAGATTTGAATTACAGATAAGGTGGTGCTGCTGTAGCGTTGTCGCCTCACAGTAAGATGTTGTCCTGTTCGATTCTCAGCTAAAGCGTCTTCTGTGTGGAGACATGCGTGAATGGGCATACCTTCATTGAAGGTTGTGCGTCAGAGCTGGCAACTCGGCACATAAAAATCTACTGCCAATCATTAGCAGACCGGAGTTCCGCTGCAGTGACCCCTAACCAGGAAAAGACATAACAACAACAACATTAACACATCTATGTCTTTGTTTTTTGTCTATGTCCACTTCCACTTCAACTTCCAGTACAGAATTCCATACAGCTCATTTTTTGTTTTTACCAGGAAGTTCCATTTCTATCTGTTATTGATCCATATTTTTTAATCTCTGTAATCTTATTTTTTACTTCTCTTATTCGTAGTTTGTCTTTGGTTTTAAATTTTCCAGTTATGTCTTTCTTTGTCACTATCAACATCATAGATAGCAATGCTTTCACCTTAGTACATATTTTTTAGACCAATTCAACAAGAACATTTCTATATTGAGGTTGAATTCTCTTACAGGTATAACATTTATCATAATGTTTCAATTTATTTTGGTACTGAAAAAACACAATACATTCCCAAATATATGCTCCCAAGAACCTCTTTCAGAACCCCTTACTGAACCATCACATTGATGTTATTTATAGTCTTAAATAACTTCACAGTCACTGATGCTCTTTTATTCTAATCACAAGCAAGAAATGAGAACTCATTATGTAGAACACTACAAACTAGTATAAGGTCACTTCTTAAATAATTATAACAAGCATGTGTCATATCTTTGATTTCTGTAAGTCTTTCATTTCTATTTCCATACTCTACTTTATATTTATTTGAAATAATAGCACTTCTATCTTTTATACATCTTAACAACATTCTGTAAAAATGGTATGCTTTTTTATAGATGCTATCTGTATTGGAGTCAAAAGGCAGACTTGTGTCCACAATCATTTTACTTCATTTATTTGCTGTGTTTGATAACCAGGGAGGTTCAACTCGAAGTGATTTAGTTTCAGTGGAGATGTAGGGAGGAAACATCTACATACATATAAAAATGGCAGCTCAGTCCTGGCTCTGTGGTGCAGAGGGATAAAGTCCTAACTGTGACCCAGGTGACCTGAGATCAATTATCAATTACTGACTTGAGAAACTGGAAGAGCGGAGGGGGGGTAGGTGAGAGAGAGGTGCATGATTTATGTTGGCATTCTCACCTGGAAGGAAGGTTTGTGATAACTCCTTCCCCTGTGGTGACCCACTGTTATGGCAACATGAAGCCACATCACCACTAGGGGGGAGGGTTATACTTCATCAAAAAATGCCCTATTGGCTGCCAAGATGAGGACTTTGTGATCATCTCTCTCCTCAAGGGAACAAATGGGCTGGGAACATCTCTGACCACATGAGGAATGTATGGGCCGATATACCAAGGGGAGCTAATGGTCAGCAGGTAATGGAACACAAAACATATAGGCCAAAAATGACAAACCACAACAATGCAACACTTACAGTAGTAAAAAAAAGGTAAATATATACATTAAGGAAGCAGAAACATCATAAATGACCCAGAGTCAAGCAACAGAGGAGAAAACAGTATACAGGGCTATATCATAAGCAACATGACAAAATTTTAAAAATGGATTCATACTAGTTACATTAATATAATGGATTAAGTTTTTAATCATGTAAAAATCTACTGCCAATCTTTAGCGGACCAGAGTTCCGCTGTGGCGACCCCTAACCGAGAAAAGCCAAAAGACACAACAACATTAAGCTTCTAATCATAACTTACAACAAGGCTTTAAAATTACATAGCATAATAAAAAAAACTAAAAAATTCAGATGGCGAGGACATGTACTGATGAGAAATTAAATGGACAGAAAGTGTGAAGGGTAAAATGAGAATGGAGAAGAAATATGTTCATAGGTTCATAGTTGTTTACAAGGCTAACAACCACAAAGGCCTTTTTAAGCCTAGCCATACATCCCAAATCTCTGACAAGTTCTGGTATCCTTGGTAGGTGTAAGCAGCAGCTTGGGAGATTAAACATTTACAAGAAGGGGCCTGGGAGATGAACAATTTACAGGTTGCATGTGTCCTTTAAAGACATAGGTGCCAAGCTAGGGATAAATCTTCTGTCCCCCATCTAATTGTCAGCAGGTGGAGGACTTCTTACTGTTACTACAGCTCGTACACCTGGCTGCTAATTCCCTCTTTGAAGCTCTAGAATCCTCTTTCAGTCTCACCATCACCTTCTGCACAGTGACATGGCCTTCCTTCTGTTCTGCTAAGTTCCCAGAAGTAGTGCACACCACAGCACTTTCACTACTTGTACAAATCACAAAATATGCACCTTTTACCAGAGTGTCATTTTTTTCTTGTCCCAAAGTGTGGAGCTAGGCAACCAAGTAGCTATCAAGGCTGAACTCACAGTAGGCTGCCTGTCGGGCGCTAGAATCCGCCACATAACACAAGCACTCAGGTCACTCCGCAGCATGTACAAGTATGACGCAGTCATTGTCCATGCCGGTGTGAATGACCTGAGACATACCTCCCTGGACTACATGAAAAGAGACAGAGGGGCTCTCAGATTATGTAGCCCAGGCCGGTATGGCCCTGACCCTGAGCAGTATCCTACCCTCACCAAGAATGATGCCACAATACAGAGTCAAAATGATCAGCCTTAATAATTGGCTTAATTACCGGTGTCAGTCTAAGGGGGTCCAATGTCTGTTTGCCTGGGATGACATGCTTGACAAGCCACGCTGCTTCACAAGGGATGGCTTGCACCTGTCACCCCTGGGCTTCCGGATATTGGCAAAGGCTCCTGCCGCCCCCATGGTGCCTTTTTCAGGCAAGGCTCAAATGATAAACCTACCGCCCTAGACAACAAACCTGGAAAGAAGTAAGGGTAATACTGCTCAATGCCAGAAGTCTAAACCTCCAGTTGCACGCCCTCAAAGCCCTGCTCAGTATGGAGAACATCGATGTCTGTGCTGTGACTGAAACCTGGTTCAAGGCTTCCGAGAGCACCCCAGCACTATCAGGTTATACGTCATATCACGCGTTCCGGCCCCAAATCCGGACCGAACCACAAAAGGAGGGGGAGTCTCCATATGCATAAAGGATACCCACACCTCCAGGTTAGTGGCAATGCACGTAGCAGCGGAGGCCATCCAGGTGCAATTAACCATAGGTAGAACTGCCCTACAGTTTGTAGCATGCTACAGACCACCCTCTCAAACTCAGGATACCCACACAGCCTTCCTGAAGACACTGGAGAGTATGCATGTCTCTCCAAACACCATCATATTGGGTGACATCAACTACCCAAACATAGACCGGGAACATTACCCAAGACCCAACACCCTAGCCCAAAGGTTCCTGGAGTTCATACACCCAAATGCTATGGAACAACTAGTCACCATACCCACAAGAGGAGGAACTATACTAGACCTGATCATCACACATGGGGACGACATGCTCCACACCAGATGTATATCCCTCATCAGTGAGATCAGACCATATATTCATCTCACTGGAGATCCACATCCCGCCCCCAACCCCAGCAAAGGAGACCACGGTGAAGAACTTCTCAAAAGCAAACTTCACACTTCCTAAGACTGGAGTGGTACCCTTCAAGGCCTCCGAGCCAGTGGAAAACACAACCCACGCTGCTGAAACCCTTACAAATGCCTTCTACGAGCACCTTCAGGAATGTATGGATCAAGCAATCCCTAATAACATCAGGACACTTTCCACCAAAGGCAGGCGCACGGTCTGGTGGACCCCAGCCAGAAACAAACTCTACAACAAGAGGAGAAAGCTACTACATGACAGGGCTGAACTCAGTAGAACCCTTTTCACTTTCTCCCTTCAGCAAAGGTTTTTGGTGATCTTGAATGCAAAGTTGCGCAAGGACCATACCTGTATCTGCTTAAAGATCATGTCTTAGAGGTGAGAAAAGACCTTTGTTTTTTGTATAAAGGTGTTTGCATGCATTATACGACAACCAAAGGTTGTTCTGCATCCATGCATTAAAAAATAATTTTTAAAAATTGCTTCCAAATGTGGAGGACTAAATGTAGCAAGCCATGCTCACGGCATCAGCATTCAGAAGAAAGAGAAGAGAACATTGAGTAAGGAATATGATAATAAGAGTGAGAGCTAAGAAATAATTAGCTGGAACTGAAACAGGATAGTGAATGGATAATACAGGTTTAAAAAAAACTGAGTGAGGGAAACATATAAAACATACATGAAAGAGTAGTATAACCCACAAATAAGATATAGGTGGAGAACCAGTACTGTCAACAGAAGGAAAGAGAAATGGAGCAATGATGAGGCCAAGAATTTACTCATGAACAAAAATAAAATATAGAGAGAAAATTAGGAAGGCGAGTGTTCCATTGCTCTCACTTTTCCCTCTCTTCCAAGTTTGTGTAGTCTCAGTATTGGCGTCTATCTAATTTGGAGGAATGGAATTTGCTTGCATGTCAAGGGTGCAAGGGAGCTTGGCCCCAATGCAAACAAAAGTATTTTTAAGTTTTGCTACCGCAAGAATATTGCTGTTTTGACCAGTGACATCTTAAGGTTTTAGAGGTTTTTGGTATGATTAATTACATTGAGTAAACAAGATTTTTATAGTGGATTCAAAGTGGTCCGCACAAACACTTGGTTCTTGGACCAGCACACCTCTCTGGTTAACAGACAGACTGCAGACAAACATAAACTAATGAAATATATCCACGAGAATGCCTAATAAATACCACAATGTGGGACCAAGAGGCAGGGTAATCCTTTAAGCACATTTTGAATGATGAACATGAAGCAAATGTCAAATTGGGGGAAGAGCTTTATTCTAGTTATTAGTTATAATTGTGCAGAAAGTTTAAAGGCAGTATATTGTTTTGTATCTTGAGTGCTTTCAGTGTCTGTCATGAAGGAGTTCATTTTATCCTGACAAATCTTAATAATCTCATCCTGCTCATATTCACTTTTAAGTTATGTTTTAAAGTTCATTTGTGGGCTTCATTTAAGGTTTTTTTGTACATCTTCTTTGTTGTTGTAATTGAAGTCATATCAACTGTATCTGCTTATTTAGACTTGAATGACTACTAGACTGTTTAGTATGTCATATCTATAGGATGTGAACAAATGTAGATTCACAACTAGAGCTCTTTGGGACTCACTGATTCACTTTATACATTGTTATTAAATTCCTTCAGGTTTTCCACCCCAGATTCTTTCTCATTCTGACAGCTATTAAGGCATTGTGCTGTTTTTAACTTGCTTATTACTTTTTTGTAATAAAATGTGTTTAAGAGGCTTGCTAAAGTCTG
Source organism: Protopterus annectens (assembly GCF_019279795.1). Taxonomy (NCBI): domain Eukaryota; kingdom Metazoa; phylum Chordata; order Ceratodontiformes; family Protopteridae; genus Protopterus; species Protopterus annectens. Next base: position 852,524,759 of record NC_056732.1, on the reverse strand, counting down.
AGCAAGCTTTGTTGGTCTGCAACCCTTTGTGTAAAGGCATGCACGAGTTGTAACTGTCCTTCCTGGACTAAAGCTGTGCTGGTGATATTTGTTATGCACAGCATGGTAAATTTTAGATTTCCCCTGATATACATATATTTTCCTTTAGTTTTCTAACTTCCTTGAAAATAGTAATTGATCTACAAGTTCTCATTTTGTGACAGACCCCACTATACACCAGTAACACTACTGCTTCCTTCAACTTTTGCGTAATCTCTCTTGATTTTAGACTTTGATTAAATAAAATGGTGGACGTCAGATGTAACATCACTTACTGGTTCAAGCCTCTGTTATTAATTCTTGCATTTCCAGATACATTACTCCTTACTTTATTTTTGTTTAAGCCTTAGAACATCTCCATTTTTTATTATTATTATAGCTATCTGAATACAAGCGTTGTTGGTTTTTGCCATACCTGCTGTTCTACTGTTTGCCCACACTCAAAATATTTTGTAAAATAGTTCCCCATATTTTATTTAGCATTAGTAGTCCTCCAGTAACTGATAAGTCTACTTGCCTCTTAAATTACCCCTCTATGCTTTGACTCGAGTTGTAAATGTAGAAGCTGTTTTATTAATTACTTGTAGCATTACTGCCAGTGCATACGAACAGTATTTATTTTGTTTTAAACTGTTATGACCCCAATAGTTTTCAGTAACTACCTGTATATTTGTCTGAATCTTTTTTGTAAAACATTTTTTTATTTTTGAAAGGATTTCAGTTCTTTTTTTTACTTATTTTGTCCATTTCTGTTTTCTATTATTACATTTATCTTGCTTTTTTCTAAGATGTCCAAGTTTTAATTTAATTAGGTCCAAAACTTTTGTTATGTTTGCAAAATGGTTATTTTTTCTTGCATTCCCATCCTTTAACCATGCTACTAATTTTCCCATAATTTGTGACTATGGGTATAATTTTCGTTCTTCTGTAATCTCCAAATAATCCTTGTGATACTTATAAAATACAAACATGGTCAATATTATTCATTGGAGGTAGAACTATGTAACTTGCCATGCACTTGTTTTTATTTAACAAAACAGTATCTGCTGAATCATGTCTCCAGATTAGTTCACTTAGTATTAGTTCAAGGATTTTCAGTTTTTTTTAAATATTTTTCAGTTTAGAAGGCCCATTCCCTTCCCATTCTCCACTGCAGACCATTGTGTAATACGAATTTAATTTACCCATTTATTAAAGTTCTCGAATGTATGATTCCAGGCAACAGAAAAAGCAAAGAAACATATCTGCGGTCACTATCTCTTTGTTTTGATTTTTGTAAAAATCCCACAACACTATTTCCCTATCTTTTCATTTCTCGGGAAACTCTTTAAATGGATGGGCTTTCTTTAATTTTCTGACCTGTGACTTTTTTACCCTCCTTCATATCAAAGGCAGTTCCCATCTAGCTCTTTAATTCCTCTATATATAAGATGCTCATTAGTCCCTAGCCGTGTTTCCATAACTATATTGTTTAGTAGTACTCATTTCCTGCTTGTGTGGTTTGGAGTCCAATCCCTTGAGTTCAGTTTGTTTATTCTGTTTGTTCTAGAAAGTTCAAACTCTTCAGAATAGCTCTTTGGTTTTGATCACTGAGTATGACAATTCTTAGCTGCACAGAGTGAGCACGTTTCTGGATGTCTTGGTAAAGTGCTAAGTTGTATCATTTAGGAAGCTGGAAGAAATCAAAGGTGGCCAGTTAGTTTCATTTAGGAACTGCTGAAACCTGTGAATGGTAATGAGAGCTGCCATTGGTGATAAGGCAGGATGGAGTTGTTCCGAGTAACAAAAGTTAGGGAACAATCACTATGTTAGGCATATTGCATGGTTTAAAAATATTAGTAGGGATCTAGTGAAGACCTTGTCCAAAGGTTCAGTAGACCAGGTTCTTTAACCTACCCTAGTGTGAAAGGTGATGTCTTGCAGAAGACATACAGGGTTAGAGCTGCAACTGCATAGGGAGTATAATGTTTCATAAATTGAGTAATGAAGTCACTCATGATGAGCATGATTTCAGTTTTATTGGAGATATCTATCCAGTTTAATTTTTTTGGGAAGGACGTCTTGGCTGGAGGTAGACCTGGCCCATTAGATCCAGGACGTATTGCGGGCATATCCTTCCCCTGCAGATGTTAATGTTTTTCTTCATAGCAGGGATTCATGACAATATGACAAAATCACTCACACTAAGCCCACTACCATTGACACAACAGCAGTGATGTTCTCATAACACTAATACAAACAAAAAAAAGCTTTTTGCAGAGGGACAAGCTTGTCTCTGTATGTTGCATCTGGCGGCTTTGCACCCTAACCTAACTTACTTAAATATACTTTTTCATGGTCTCACAATTATGAGGAAATGGCAGATTCCATAAAGGTGATATGTGATCCCTAACACTTTTGGTAGTATTCTGACTTGATTCTTACCTTTGATGGAAATTGGCTTGGCTTAAAATGTGACCCACAAATGCAACTAGTGTAGTACTTACCTTAGAACCAGTGATATTAATGAAGAGAAATGTATAAAATCAAATCATTTCTAAGCACAGACATTGTCTGTACCTGCAAAAAACTACTAAGACATAAAAGACACAAAATATTAAAGACAATCTTCAACTAGAACAAGGCAGATAAACAGAAACATTTCATATATGCTATCTGATAACCAGATTTCAGTGTTACCGCCCTCAGTATTAAAGCTTGTAAACAAACAGCATGCTTGAATTCAAAGCAGTAGTGCATTTATTTTGATGCAAAGAATGCAAGGCCACTCCACTGCACTTTCATGTTTGTAAACTTCTTCTTCTTCTTTCGGCTTTTTCCCAGTCAGGGGTCGCCACAGCGGATCACCTTGTCCGCACATTGAATGGCAGTGGAGTTTTACGGTGTCGAGTTGCCAGCCGGCCCAACCTTCCACAGAAGGCACACTCACACGCACACCTAGGGCCAATTTAGAGTGTCCAATCCACCTGCAGCATGTCTTTGGGATGTGGGAGGAAACAGGCACACCGGGAAACCCGCCGACCACAGGGAGGACATGCAAACTCAAGGCACCCCAGGAGAACTTCCATGTTTGTAAACAATATCCTGAAAAGTTTATGTCAATATCTAATAAACTGGTTGAACCAGGCAGGCCACAGTGACAGCATGCAATTTGTATAAGCCTACACTTAAGTGAAATTCTTGAGCTTTGTTCCCCAAACTGCTGATATTCAAGAGTATGCCTTCTAGCTTTTCAGCCTTGGTCCGACAGTGTTTGAGGTGTGTAACAGAACTTTGAGAAGACTTTGGTTTAGAAGGCCACTTGCTTTCATAAACAAAAAATGCTTAATATGCAGGTTTTTGGCAGGGCACTAGAGCAGACATTCTCTTGTAATTTTTCCCTAAAAGAAGTTGTTTTAATTTCTGTTTAATTGCACATGTTTTGCATTCAGAAATAACTTTGGAAGAACTCACACTGACTGCAATAGGTATGCATACTGCATATGGTTAATCAACGTTCTGTATTATAAAGGAGTCTAGGCCTTTCAGTCCAAATGCAACTTTCCTAAATAGACAAATGTAGTTGAAAAAAACAATATTTCTGCACAAGAATGTTTTTTTTATCTAGACTGTTATAGTCAACCATGAGGTCATTGCACTGTAGGAATGAGTGGAAAAAAACCCTCCTAGTGACCCACATCTTCTGGCTAGTTGTTTGGTGGTTTTACTGATTTTAGAATTTGTTAAAACTGGATTTAGTGAAACATCCTGCTTCTGTTATGAATAATTTACTTTTGTTGGCAGCTTTTGGAGTACTATATGTGACTGGACAGTGGTATTAGTAACTCTCATAGAAGGTTGAAATATATCTGGTAATGCTTAATTAGTATTTTATGGTAAAATAAGAATATGTCATACTTAGAAAAAGAAAAAAGTAACAACAAGCATTAAAACATGCCACCATATTTTCTGACTACTTCTTGGTTCATACAGAATGTAGTGCTTACATCATAATTTTGAAAGCTATGTGTCAGACAGCCCCTGCTTACTCATATCAAAGGAATTATGCAATGCAGTGCAGATACCTACCACTTGGCCAAAGGACACATAATTTGTGGATGGTCACAGATGAAGGTTGGATTTGTGCAAGTAACTTCAAGAAACTCGCCAACCAGCTGAAACATAAACAAGAAACAAGGGTATGTTTACTTTAAAAATCTAAAATGCCAGTGGAAAAGAAATATTAGTAATATTTGTATACAGGAAAGTATGTCATATTTGTAACTGAAAGAATAATTGTGAGCATTTATCTTATAAATATTTATATGGTAACACTAATGCACAGTTATGGGTTATACTGCATGTTTCCAATCCACCAGGCCACAGATAACAGTGCCTTCACTACCTGAGAAGCAGTGACATTCGAGAGTACCCATGCAATAGTAGGCATACCTCTGAAAAGATTAAGAACGGGATTAAATTTTGGTTGTTGTCTTTTGGCTTTTCCTGGTTAAGGGTCGCCACAGCGGAACTCTGGTCCACTAATGATTGGCAGTAGATTTTGACGAATGCCGAGGTGCCAGCTCAATGTTCAACCTTCAACGAAGGCACGCCCATTTACGCATGTCTTTCGAACACCCACCCAACCACGGGGAGGACATGCAGACTCCACAGAGAAGGCACTACCTGCACTTCAGCCAAGAATCAAACGGGAGAACCTCTTGCTGTGAGGCAACAACCCTACCGCTGCACCACCGCGGATGTTGACTGATGTACTAAGAAAATGCCCATGGTTCAAACGGCTGGGGTAATTTGCAGTACGGTGTCTATTCATGTTTGTGGGCCTTGTTATACATTACAATTAGGTGATTACAGGCATCTCCGTACACACATCCACATTTAAGTAAATTATTCTGTTAATCTGTGTAGTTTAAATGAGTAGAATTTAAATGAATACTTATTAGAGTAAAACCTTAAAAGGTATAAATGGATCTTCCCACAAAAAATCAATATATAAACAGTCAAGGAGTAGTGTTTTTATCACTCAGCATAAATCATGTACATAAAATAGCTGAAATGTAAACTATGCACACAAAATATTTGAAACATGAAATGGTATCGCTTCACCGGATTGTGTCACAGTAGATGTGACATTTGTGTTTTGAAATTTGCAGCATAAATGTTACTGACTTGCCCACATCAAGTACAACAGAATATAAAAAAAGACTCTGTTAAAATTGGAGTTGGTTTAAAATTTGCAGTTACATTTAATTAGTTTCACAGTGGCAAAAAATAACTTATAAATGCAGCTTAGCACATCAGAGAACTTGTTTCATTTATTCAGCCATCCTGTTTATTACAGTTCCCTTAAACTTTTTTCCTGATGTTTGATTCTTTTTACTGCAGTGATGTGATTTTCATGCGTTCACCGTGTATCTGCCAACATTAACATGAACAAGTACAGTTCTGTATCTTTCTTTGAATCTACTATTTTACTTGCTGTCTCGTGTTTCTCCCCAAAACATACTATTTGTATAAATCTCTGTTATGTGCATTGTATCACATTTCTCTCATTTTCCTTCATCTTAATTACTTACAGAGTTAGTTTTTAGTCTTGGAGAATTTAGAGAATTTGGCATTGAGTTTTCCTGAATTTTTACTAAATGTAGAGAAGTGCCTATATGGATACTTCATGTAAGCGCTTCACACAGCAGCATAAAATGTTTAACTGAACATGTCTTTGACTTAATGGGCAAAATGGCTGTCTAATAGAGCAAGCATGGTAGTGGCTGCTAGTTATCAAGTATCTTTGGATGTTCATAGGTTCATAGGTTCATAGGTTTATACTAGGCTATCTGCCCTAAGGCATTTATAAGCCTAGCCCAAATTTTTGTGGCTTACGCCACCCCTTATATGAAAAAATACTGTGCCCATTAGTTTGTTGTGCCTCTGTCCAGCAGTGACACAGAGATGATTCCCGGGGTAAACCTACGATCTCCCATCCACAGGTCAAGATTTCTCTTGAACAGAGCCAGCGAGGTGCTCTGCCTCACATGGACCGGGATTTTATTCCACAGCATAGGGAGTCTCTGAGTGATAAATCTATCCCTCCAGCACGTCCTATTTATATCCGTGCTAAGGTTTAAGTTGCTTGCTCTAGTGGTTTTGGTGGATTTGGATTTTTTGAGGTGGAGCATGTCCATTAATTCCGGGTTGGACATGGCCTTGTATGTCAGGCACATGTCACCTCTGAGCAGATGGTATGTGACTGAATAGAGCTGGAGTTTCTTCAATCTGGCAGCATATGACAGATTTTGGAGTCCCTTTATCCTTTTGGTGAGGAACTTTTGGGGTCTTTCCAATTTCTGCAGATGTCGGGTGAGATACATCCCGAATGGGGCATTGTACTCGATCATTGGTCTGATAAGTGAAGAGTACAGGGGAACAATGACCTCACTAGATCTGGATGTGAATCCCTTCATGATCAGGTGGGCAATGTAGAAGGTCTTTCTAACCACTTTAGCAACATGAGTGTCAAAAGAAAGGCCACTGTCAACCTGGGTCCCCAGGTCCCTGATAACCTCTTCTGTGCTTAGTGGATTGCCACCTATATGATAGCTTGGGGTTACCTTGTTTTTCCCGAAGGGTATGACTATACATTTTTTGGCGTTTAACTTCAGGCCATGGCTCTGGCACCAGCTATCTGTTTCCGTGAGTCCCTTCTGAAGGATATCCGTGTCCGATGCACTTTCCACTATGGCGCCCAGTTTGCAAGTCATCTGCAAACTTTGTCAGCCAAAGTCCTCCCATGTTGGCCTGTACTTCTGAGAAGTAGATGCCGAACAATAGGGGGCCAAGGACCGAGCCCTGTGGGACACCATATGTGACCGGCTTGGAGTCTGACATAGCGCCAGCAACTCTAACCCTGTGGGTTCTGTCCTTAAGCCAGTTTGCAACCCATCTTGTGACATATGGGTTTACATTTAAGCTGGTAAGTTTTTCTACAATACCCGAGTGGGGTATTGTGTCGAAAGCCTTTGCAAGGTCAAGGTAGGCTGTATGGACTGCCTTTCCCTCATCAATGGCCTTGGTGACTGTTTTGAAGAAGTCAACCAAGTTCAAAAGGCATGATCTTCCCTTGACGAAGCCAAACTGGGTCGGGTCCAATGTCCAATGTCTGCAATGTTAGTCTTCACTTTGTTATTTCTGTTTTTTTTTTTTTTTTTTTTTTTTTTGCAGCAGTTTTTTAGTTCTATTAGTTTGCATTATTTGTTATGATATGTCGTCTTTGTTGTGTTCTCTATATGTATCTTGTTGACCAGGGCACTAAATCTATGTCAGTCTAGTTAAATACTACATCTTCATAGCTCTACTTTTGAATCCTTGAGTATCAAAAATCATAGTGCTCACCTTTAAAAACACAGCAGAGGATCAAAAACAGCAGAACTTTCTTATTTTCACAATAGAAGGCCTTTATATACTACACCCTTCTGTACCCATGCGCTACCGCATAGGTGGCAGTCTGCTTAATGCTGAATATGTGATAAGAGACCTTGGGACCCAGGTGGATAGTAGTCTCTCCTTTGATAATCACATCACCACAGTAGTCAGGAAATCCTTCTACATGGCACACCTCATCACAAAAGGGTTCTCATCCAGGAAAAAAGATGTCATTGTTCCCCTCTACTCGACACTCATTAGACCCATTATAGAGTACAACACCCCTTTTTGAGTGTACCTCACAAGACAACTGCAACAGCTGGAAAGGCCACAGAAGCACCTCACAAAGAGGATTACTGGCCTCAAACAGATGCCCTACACTGACCATCTCAAAAAACTCCAGCTTTACTCCATAGCATATTGCCTACTCCGAGGTGATCTCTGCTTAACATATAAAGCTATGTCAAACCCAGAGCTGTTGGACATGCTACACCTAAAGAAATCCCAATCCCTCTGAACTACACACTCTAGGGACCTAAACCTTGTCACCACAATAAACAGGACATGCTGGAGGGATAGATTCCTGTCCCAGAGACTTCCCATATTCTGGAATAAGCTACCCATCTATGTCAAGCAAAGTTCCTCATTAGCACTCTTCAAGAAAAATCTTGGTGAGTGGATGGAAAATGTGAAACACACCCCAGGGATCACTTCTGTGGCTCTGCCCGACAGGGGCACAGGAAAATAACTTTCTTGGGGGGAGTAAGCCAGGGAACCTTGTTGGCTAGGCTTACTTAGGCCGTTGGGCTGGTACCTACCTATGAACCTATGACCCTATGAACACCCTATATACTTTGTGATAGGGGAGCTTTGCATAGCCTTAGTCTATTTACTTAATAAGGTATGTACACACAAATGGGTCTGATTTTATGAGAACAACAGTAAATCTAGGAGGAGCAAGGCTACATTCGAGGCCCCAAATCATAGAACTATGTGAGTATTGTAACAGTTGTGAGGTATGTTCACCACAACGTTCCACTTCCTTTCATCAGATATGTGGCTGTCATTTTCTTGCTTAAAACCTTTAAAAGCAGTAGCTGTGAGAAGGTTCTGGATTGTGACTTTACCTACTCATAGTCCTTGTCTTTACTAGGACTGCATGACGAAAGGTGTACCTTGGACTTCTAGTAGTTGGTTAATGCTATTTAGATTCACGTTATTGAGAGGTTGTCACACTGATTTTTTTAACCATGTTTTTCATGGGTCTGTATTTCCATACTGAATGGTAAAAATGTCGAATGCTCACATGAGCAAAAACGCAGGAAAACAAACTTTTTTGGGGGGTCGCGGTACACTGAGGATTGGAATATTTGCCATTTCCTCACTGTAGTGCGACCTCGGAGTTGGAATATATATTTAGTGGGGGGGAGCAGTGCAGCCCCGCACAATAGCAAGTTTGTTTTTGTACAGTTTCGCTCGTGTGAGTGTTCGACATTTTTACCATTCGATATGGTAATATAGACCCGTTTTTCATGTTCCAAAGTACAGTGATCATCAGATATATATTGGAAGGAGCTGTGCTGAGAATCAGCTGAAGCTTACTAGACAGTGGTACAGTTTTTATTTTATTTTCTTGTTTGTTTTTTGGTTCAATGGATTTTAAACTTCATAGAGGTGCTATTCATTAGTGCTTACTGCTCAGGATACACTGTCAGTTATGATTTATGATCTATGGTGATCAGTAGATTTGCCTTGATTTATATTTTTTGTGGTTGCCCATTAGATTGCTGTTCACAACTTTTTCTACTTTGACTTTGGTACTCTCTGAGTTCACTTTTAGTGTACAGTACAAGTTTTAAAATTTTTATGAATACACCTGTTTCAAGATATTAATATTTTGTAATTTTCATTTTCTGCTTGTTTTCATTCAGTTCTAAAAACTTTTACTTGCTTCTGTCAGGCTCGATTGTCAGCTTTTTTTAAGTAATCATAATGTGTCCCTTCTATTGCAGGGACGTCATGCCTATAAATGTTCTGAAAAGCAATGGAACTGTTTATCACCGAGAAAGTTAGAAAGAGGTAATAAGACAAAACAAATTGTGTTTAATGTCCAGAAGTGGCCCAACCCTGTCTACTAATTACTGCAGGTATACCTTTTGCTTCAGTAACGTTAACTAGTTCCACATTGCAAGTAACAGAGAAATGGGCAACACACCTCTGAACTCTCTCTTTAGCTTTTTGCAGAAACTACACAGGTTTGTGTCCTTTATTTTGTTTATGCCATGTTGGCCTCATTTCTGCTTTACAAACCACACTTTCAGTAGGGAGACATTCAATGTCTGACAGCATTTGTTGCCAGGAGAAAATGGAATGTGCATTATGCAAATTGCGACTTATACAAAGCAACATGATATAGTAGAGTTGAAGTGCAACAGCCACACTACCTTTTTCATTTTTTGAGTGATAACCCTGCATTAAATAACCTTCAGTGTAAAAGAAAACACACTACTTCACATTTCCACTCCATTAATGGTTACATTTGAATATTGGGAAGCAACCGGTATTATCGTGCAAATGTGGTTGCGATAATACGTAAATACCCATATCTATTATTGACTGAGCTTGGAATCGACAGAGGTTAATGGTGGATAATTTAACACCTTTGAATATACCTAACGAGAGGTTGGAACTGCAGATTCCTTCTTTTTTACTGTCCATCAGGATACCCTAGAGCATTTCTGGAAAAGCTGTACTTACTGACCTAATACCTCAGTGACCCAGTGGTTAATCTTTGAGGATTTCAGAGCTGGGGTCAGTGGTGAGACTTACGAAGTTACCATGGGACTACCTGTTTAACTGAGAGCTTCTGCTGTAACCCATAAATCCAGTTGTCCATTAGACTTGGTCACAATTTAGTTTTGGGACCAGAGATTTGGTGGAACCTAGTCAGATCATTATTTTGTCCATTTCAGCCTTGGCCTTCACTGGTCTCAGTTCCCTGATTATAGAACTGATCAAATTTAGAGATTTTTAATTCTGTAAATTCAGAAATCTTGTGTCCAGTCCTTGACCTGTCCCATGAAGAAGTCACTGGATGCAATTCAAATGCATTAATGATGGCCTATAAAAATTCCATTGCCAGTGCTCTGGACCTTGTTACACCAGTTATTGTATGCTGTAGAACCACTGACTCAGTAACAATGGTTTGACCATGAGCTGTGGTCATTGTAAAGGCTAGGGTTGAGGTTGGGCTATAGATTGGGTTAGACATAACTTCTTGAAGATAAACTTGTTCTGGATGAACATTATGTTTTTTATTCTAGTCAGACATCTCTTGGAATATGGCCACTTTTATGAAAAAAAAAAATAGAAACTTTTCTGCATCTAATTGCCAGTTATGCTATTTCAAAGGCTTGGCAGGCCATGCAGTCCAGCCTGTCTGACTAAGTGGAGATATTTTCTTTAGAAGATTCTGAAGAAGCTGGGTGATTTTTTTTTCAGACAAAATTACCAAGATAAGGCATTAATTTTCCCAGGGCTTGTTTGTTTAATGTAGCTGGTTCTCTGAGATGGGCCATTCATCCTTATACTAGGCAAGGACTGACTATCACAGTTATGAAACGGTTATGTGTATGGTTATAGCTATGTATCCAGCCAGTTGTATACTGGATCCTAGGCCAATAAGGCTCTTATTCATTTGGCTCACTTTGCTATGAGTAGTTATTCTCTGAATTGTTTGATCCTTATTGTGGACTAGAATTTTTCCTTCTCTAATAAAAGAGGCATTGATGTATCCAATCCTTAAAACTCATCTTTGGATAAAAGCTTTTTGAATAATTATCCCCAGTCTTGAATCTTCCATTTACTGAAAAGGTGATCGAGAAGATGGTTTATCTGTACCTGTGCTAACATCTGACATCATGTGGCTTATTATTTCTTTACCAGTCTAGATTTAGATCTAATCACTCCATGAAAAATACCCTCATTAGGGTGTTTAATGACCAGTTGTGTGTGGAAGATCAGCATTGGTATTCCATTCTACATGGTTTCTTGACAACAGTTGATGCAGTGGATCAGGGGATCCTTATCATGTGCCTGAAAGTGTACTGTCCATTATTAAATACCATCCTTGAGTAGTTCAACTTTTACCTCTAAGAACACAGCTAATGAGTGGTGTTGGGTGGGAATTCATCAGGCTCCTACTTGCTATATTCTAGTTTATTTCAGGGTTCAATTTTTAGTTTCTTTTTGCTCACTTTGTGCATGTTGTCACCTAGAATGGTTATTGCAGGGAAAGGTATTTTTCATTAGGCATATGCTGATGATATTCACTTATACCTCCTTAGGCATAGGCGAACTAGGCAACCGCCTAGGGTGCCTTACAATCGGCCTCGTAAAGGGCTGAATTTATGTATTTATTTATTTTAATGAATGTACTTTTGTTATTTTGCAATCTTTTCGGTGCCCTTCACTCGGAGACAGAGCGCCGAGAAGATCGCAAAATAACAAAACCATAGGGCGAAGGGAAGGGGAAAGCGCCCTCCAACTTTTATAGCATCAGGCTGGCTTCAACAAGTTAAAAAAAAAAAAAAAAAAAATATATATATATATATATATATATATATATATATATATATATATATGGATTCACTTTATAACCTTGAATTACTGAAATGTCGAATTTCAGTATCTCGAGACTATAAAACCAAATCCACAAAACACCGACACAAAAAAACGCGAAAGTCAAAACACCGAAAAAACCGCACACACAATACTACACATACACCACAACACCCACATCACAACAAAAACAAACAAAACTACATACATACACAACTCATACACACATAAAAGGGGGGCAAGCCCCCCTGCACCCCCACACCCCCCTACTTATATATACTAACTCCGAGATCACACAAACACAAAACAGAATCCAACTCACACACGCACATTCTCCGACCCCTCACACACATATCAAACACATCAGCACACTCACACACACTCTAACTCCCACTCACAACCCTTAGAAAGCACTTACTTGACATAACACCTACATCCACACATGGCACCGCGCACCATCAAAACACAATCCCGGACATTACACAGCGTAAGGTCATAACCGCGAATTCGATTATGAACTTTCGCTATTTTTAACATTCAGCTTTATAGCCTCGAGATACTGAAATTCGACATTTCAGTAATTCGAGGTTATAAAGTGAATCCATATATATATATATATATATATATATATATATATATATATATATATATATATATGTGCTGCTGTCAAACGTCTATGAAGAGAGGGGTTACAGTCATCATGCTTGCGTGTGTCACCCTATATTTTAAATAATTGTAACTGGATGACACCTGCTGATGTTCCAATACTTTACGACTGCAATATTTTCAGAATGCAAGTCACGAACACGTTTAAAAAATATTACAAAAGTTGCAAGTTTAACTGTATATTCAAATCAGAGGCACACTTTACCAACATATTCATAGAATTTTTTTTCAGTGCAAACGGGAAATGACAAATTATTCTTCTGTTACAGAGAACTAATTCACTCCTGCTCCTGTTCCTCTAAGGGTTAATGAAAAGACACGAAGATACACAAAAAGAGCAGACTTGGAATGAAACATCTGTCCTTTCTGCTTACCAAGTGTCCTGTGCCATATCTTTCAATAATCCACAAGGTAAGTTCCAGCCTTTACAGCATAAAATGACGCATATACTTCCTGTTTACTTACTTGCACCTGACTAGACTGGTTACGGAAGCTGGAAAGGGACCAAAATATTTAGATACTCTATACAAAGACAAGAGTTTTGCATAGTTTGCATAGTTTGCATAGTTTAGAGTAGGAGTCTCCCAATAATCGGCTATACCTCAGTCTGAATTGTCTAGAATTTCACACACTGTTCAGATTTTTGCTTGATTTTGTTAGTCTGCTCCTTATAGAATGCGTGCTTTTTTGTAAATCATAGAGAACTAAAGTCATTAATTAATGACAAACATTTGAGTTTCAGACTCCGTATACTTCAGAAAATATAATACAAAACCTGCTATTCTTGCAACTTAAGTTTATAAAAGCAATATTTAAAATCTGTCCCTAATTTTTGGACTTTGACCCACCCTTATCTGTGAGTTTGTTCAGAATTCTTGATCTAAGAGGTTGAGAGGTATGTTCGGGTACAAATTCAAAACAGGCATCATTCTCCGTTACATTTACCTGCTGTTTAATTTTGTTATTATAATTACTATTATTATTATTATTATTATACAATGGCGGAATCAAAAATTTAGAAAGTCATTTTCATAAGATACATGCATACATACATGTAAGGGTGGATAGGGAGTGTTATAATTAGGGTTCTGAAAAAAATCTCCAAATTTCTTGGGGGTGCATATTACACACCCGTTCCCAAGTATACTTTTTTTATGATGTAAAATTATGACTTTTTTAGATTTTAGACTGCATCTTAAGTAGATAGTACTGAAAAAGCAGTCACCTGAGTAATGGCAGTCTCCATGGTGGCAGTTTTAGAAAGGAAAGCATAACGTTTCCTATAAATTCCTATAAAGAAAAAAAGAAAAACAAATGTATGTATATATATATATATATATATATGTATATATATATATATATATATATATATATATATATGTATGTATATATCTATATATATATATATATATATATATATATATATATATATATACATACATATGCATACATAAATACATACATAAATTAAAAAAACTATTAGGAACAGTTTCTAAATGTGATCTCCATGTTAATGGATTTAGTGTTTCAGTGTTTCTGGGTATATACCTTCATGGAAGTGAATGCATTTGTGTTTTTGTGGAGTGAGAGAGAGAAATCACTGATAAAATTTCATCAACAACAGTAAATTTGTCAAACAAGTTCATCGGCAATCACTTTCATCTGAAAAAACAAAACTGAAGTAAGGTGATAGCAAATGAAACAAATGCATTACATTTGCAAGTTATTTATTTATTTATTCAATTTGACAATCACCTAAAAAAAAAAACAGAAATTTTACTTTTACCTGGGGGGCTTCATCCCCACTATTCCCAACACAGGTGCTCTGCCCCCACACCCCAGAAAATTAAATACAGTAACTTCACTGTCGCACAACCACAGAGAAAGAGGATCTCTCCTAACATTATATTACAGTCAAACTGCTGCAGTTCAACTGTAGTATAATGTGACCACTTGCACCAACAACAAAAATTACCGAAAAAAGTGACACATGATAAACGTATACCATGATTTAATCTATGGCCCCCAATGCTCCACCTTAGTATTACATGATAACCCTAACCCTGTCCCTGCCCCTAACCTTAAAGTATAGTTTACCTTAAAAAAGCCCTTTCCATAACATTATCACTTCACAAGACAGATCATACACTCATCACACACACACACATGCACCACTCCACATCTTACCTGTAACACTCATACTGCCACCTAAAACACTTACAGTCACGCACTCACTAAATCTATCCTCTTACCTAACCCTTACACTAACCCTAAAACACATACTGTAGGACACAAACACCCTACCCTACCACTTACTTTTGTCAACCAACCAGAACTTGCCCAAGTTTTTCACTCACTTATTACAGCTGCTTACTTGCATTACATAACTGTGCGTCAACCTAGTCAGCTGAAACCATATATATATATATATATATATATATATATATATATATATATATATATATATATATATATATTTGTGTGTGTGTGTGTGTGTGTGTGTATGTACATGCATGTAAGTCATCTATGCATACATATATGTATACACATATTTCCATTATTTCAAGACGTGACATTCTGTGAAAATAAAGTATGTATTGTCACTGCAAATTAGTTAGGGCAGCGCAGTCAGTGGTGTAGGGTTTAGCATCTGGATCTCTAGTTTAGTTCTTGGTTGGGGTGCATTATATGTGGGATATGTATATTTTCCCAGTGGCTGTATTGGTTTTCGTGTGTACTTAAGTTCCATCCCACATCCCAAAGATGTGCCATGAGTGGACAGGTATTTCATCAAAATTGGCTATAGGTCTGCATGCTGTGTGAGGGCGAATGGCAGTGTGCATACTATGTGGTGATTCCTGTTCAAGATTAGTTCCTCGCACTAAGTGGAGAGGAGTGAAAGGATGTGCTTTCTCCATGACCCTGATATGGAAATACATGCACACACACAATCACAAACCCACACACATATGCACACAGCCCAAAGGTAAACTCAATTCTCCACTAGCCTGATGCATTTCTGTGAATGTGGGTTTTCATGCTGTTTCAATGAATGTGAGTTTTGCCATTTCAGTGAATGTGAGTTTCAAGGGCAGAGATGTTTACTGCTCAAGCTAAGTCTCTCTTCATTGTGAGACTGTATTGTTTATTTAACAAATGGCTATCTGTGTTTGTGCTATTTTATTTCAATATCTGTAATCACTGTAGACGCGAATAGGAGAACAGTATGCATGGTAACTGGTGAGAAATAACCAAATAATGGAACACTGGAGGGCTGAGGAGGGGGCTGCTTCTGGGGGAGGGGGTTGCTGCTGGAGGGGCTGCTCTGGGGAGGGTAGTCTATTACCCTGCTAGGGCCCTATTTGACTATGATCCAGCTCTGGTATTTAAAGTAGAAAATACATATGCAATGATAGTTGCAGTTTAACTACATTATAAGGTATCTTTTTTTCCCTATGCATTTAAATAATTTAAGGAAATGACTGGAGTGGCTTTCTTGGGGAATGACTCTGTGGGTGTGGCTCAAATAGGGTTGTTTCATGAGTGTGGAGTGGGTGGGGCTTATGGGGCGCCAGAGCACTACTTCACCTGGGGCGCCATTTCAGCTAAGGCCAGCCCTGGAACCTGTCCCTCCAGCATGTTCTGTTAATTGTGGTAATGAAGTTGAGGTCTCTGGAGCATGTGGTACAGAGGGATTGGGATTTCTTTAGATGTAGCATTTCTAACAGAGTTGGGTCAGACATGGCTTTGTAAGTCAAACAGAGATCGCCTCTAAGTAGGCGATATGAGACAGAGAATAGTTGGAGTTTTTTGAGTCTGTTCATATAGGACAAGTGTTTAAGTCCTAGGATCCTCTTTGTGAGGTACATTTGCGGCCTCTCCAGTTGTTGCAGGTGTCTAGTGAGGTACATGCCAAATGCGGCATTGTACTCAATGATTGGCCTAATGAGGGAAGAGTAGAGGGAGACAATGACCTCTTTCTTCCTGGATGCAAAACCCTTAGTAATGAGATGTGCCATAAAGAAGGGCTTTCTGACCCACAGTGACAACATGGTGATCAAAAGAGAGGTTGCTGTCAACCTGTGTTCCCAGATCTCTTATAATACCTTCTGTGTTCAGTGGACTACCATCAGTGTAGTAATTCATGGGAACTGTTTTTTTCCCAAAGGGGATGATGACACATTTTTTGGCATTGAGCTTAAGGCCATGGTTCTGACACCAGTCGTTGGTCACAGTGAGGCCATTCTGTAGGATGCCAACATCACTTGGGGAGTTAATAATAGCTCCCAACTTGCAATCATCTGTGAACTTTGTCAGCCAGAGTCCCTTCATGTTGGCCTGGACTTCAGTGAAGTAGATACCAAACAGGAGAGGACCCAGAACCAAACCCTGTGGGACTCCACTTGTGACTAATCAGCAGTCTGACTTGGAGTCAGCTACTTTCACACTGTGGGTTATATCTGTGAGTCAGTTTGCAACCCACCTAGTGATGTAGGGGTTGATGCCAAGCTTAGTGAGTTTTTCTATGATTCCTGATTGGGGAATGGTATCAAAAGCCTTGGCCAGATCAAGGTAGGCTGTATGAACCACCCTGCCTTCATTCACAGCTCTGGTGACTGACTCAAAGAAATCAAACAAATTGAGCAGGCATGATCTACCCTTCACAAAACCAAACTGTGTGGGATCCAGAGTTTGGAGATTCCCTATATCCTTATTTATTAGGTCCATGATGATGCGTTCCATAACTTTGCATATCAGACTCGTCAGGCTAATGGGGTGATAGTTCCCAGGGTCTTTAGTCACTCCTCCTTTGTGGAGAGGGAGGAAGACTGTAGCAGTGCACCATTTGGCAGGGACAAAGCCTGAGGTGAGGCTGTGATTGAACAGGGCACACAGGCAAGGTACCAGTTCACTCTGTAGTTCATGTAGAACACAACCAGGAATATTGTCAGGTCCCATAGAAGCTGTATTCTTGGCCTTGGACAGTGCTGTTTTAACCTGTGCAGCAGTAATACTGGGTGCCTGACAATCTACTGATATTGTGATTGGTCCTTTGTGGGGGAGAGGGGATAAAGTCGGCACTAAATCTGTCGGCAGTATACTGGTAATATCTATTGGCTCAGTATAGGAGGTACCATTGGGCAGTAGCTCAGAACAAATCTGGGTATTGCCATGAAGATTCTTTACATAACTATAGAAGGCCTTGTGGTTGTCTTTACTATCTGCTGCAATTCTGTTTTCATACCTAGCTTTAGAGGATTTGATGAGGGATCTCAACTTTTTGTTGAGGCAGATAAGGGAGTTTTTCCATTCTTTGGACTTCACCTTATTCTGCATCAGTTTCTCCCCTCTGTTGTAGAGTTTGTTTATGGCAGGGGACCACTAGATTGGCTTTCTTTTTTTGGAGGAGAGTGTCTTGGTTATATTGGGTATGGCAAGATCCATGCATTTGTGTACATGTTCGTACAGTGCATTGGTGTATGATTCTGCAGTCACGCAACTATTCTCCATTTGCATAGGTGCCATGAAGTTAGCTACCTCTGTTTTTAGGATCCTAGAGTTACCATTGGAGAAGTTTTTCATGGTGGTTACCTTTGCTGGAGAGGTGGGAGGGTTGTGCATTTCCAAGGTGATTAGTTTGTGGTCGGATCTAACCAGGGAGGAGCTGACTATTGGTGTAGAGCAATGGTCGCCCATGTTAGTAATGACCAGGTCAAGGATGTTGCTACTTCTAGTGGGGGTAAGAATGAGCTGGTCCAGGGCATTGGAATTAATGAACTCCAGGAAACATTGGGCAAGTGTATTGGTACATGAGTAGTTTACCCAGTTAATGGAATGGTAGTTGAAGTCGCCTAGTAAGAGAGTGTTAAGTTGGATCCTAATATTCTCCAAGGTACTTAGGAATGTGGAGTGTGAGTCTTGGGACATTGTTGGGGACCTATAGCAGGCTACGACCTGAATCGCTGTCTTAACAAATGTTAGCTGCACCTGAAAAATCTCTGATATGTTATGTTGGGCTACTAGTCTGGAGGTGTGTGAATACTTTATGAATATGGAAACACCACCGCCTTTGGGGCTTCGGTCCAAGTTCTGGGGCCGAAAGGTGTGGAATGCGTTGTATCCTGGTAGTGCAGGGGTAATTTCTGCTGCCTTAAACCAGGTCTCTGTTACAGCATAAATGTTGATGTTCTCCATTTTAAGGAGTGCCTCGAGTGAGTGCATTTTGAGATTTAGGCTTCTAGCATTGAGCAACGTGACCCTCAGATTGCATTTGTTTGTAGCTGTTACAGTGGTAATTTGGTCTTTGGAATGCCTCATAAAAAAGGCACTATAGGGGTGGCAAGAGCCTTGGCCAGTATCTGGAAACCCAGGGGTGACAGATATAGGCCATCTCTGGCAAAGCACCGAGGTCTGCCAGTCATGTCATCCCAGCTAGACAGATACTGGATCCCCTTAGAATGACACCAGAAACTTAGCCAATTGTTGAAATCAATCATCTTCTGCTTGTACTGTGGTATCAT
This sequence comes from Protopterus annectens, assembly GCF_019279795.1. NCBI lineage: Eukaryota > Metazoa > Chordata > Ceratodontiformes > Protopteridae > Protopterus > Protopterus annectens. The sequence continues at coordinate 852,505,494 of NC_056732.1, read as the reverse complement.
TCTGGGTGATGGTAGGATGCTGCTCAGGGTTAGGGTCATACCTGCCTGGGCTACATAATTCGAGAGATCCTCCATGTCGCTTTTCATGTAGTCCAGGGAGGTATGTCTCAGGTCATTCACACCCACATGTACAGTGACAGAGTCACATTTGTACCAGTTGTTGAGTGACCTGAGTGCATGCATTATGTGTCGAATCCTGGCACCTGACAGGCAGCTGACTGTTACTTTCTCCTTATTCAACCTAGTAAGTGGGACATTATTGTGCCTCACTATCGAGTCACCTATGACTAGTGTGTTGGGCATGCTGTTTTGCCTTAGGGTCTTTGGTTGAATGGCACACTGTTTAGGAGAGTTATGTGTCTCGTGATTAGTGTTTTGTTGTGGTGGTCAGGTGCGTTTCTTCCATGGAGGTCTCTGCTGCTTGGGTAGATTTTTATTGAGAGCCTCTGTGAAGATGGGTGTGTGGTTTGTGTTTTTATGTGAAGGCAGTGCTGGTGTGTGTTCTGGAGGGCTATGTGTTCCATGTGGTGTGGTGCAAGTGTTGACCTTCTCCTCTTGACCAGCTATTCCGGTCTTGGCTGGAGAGTGTGTGGCTTCCAGTTTGGATATATAGGTGCATCTCTCCCAAGTCTGAGTGTTGGAAGATAAGAGGAGAGGGTTGTCGGTGTACATGAGGCAGTTGCTACATTGCCTGAGGATTCCCAAGCTCACCAGGTTAATAGGAGAAAGCACAGGGAACTGACCTTTAGACATGCCTGGAGGGATGGGCATTAATCATAAGTACTGGAGCTGTTTCCTTGTAGAATGTTTCATGCTGGTAGCACTTTTGTGTGCTACAATAATTGCTACAAGAAGTCTGGTATGGTAAAGTGCTAGACTAATAAGCTAGTAAAAGTGCAGGAGAGGAGAGAACTAGCAGATCTAAGGGAAAAATAGAAGAGCAGACTCTGGCACTGCTCAGAAGCTTAAAACAGTCCTGGCTACAGCAAGTCTGTATCAGGACTAAACTAGTTACAGGAAAGGTGGGAAACAAGAGCAATCACGGGCATTTAAACCGGAAAGTTGAGAGAGATGGAAATCTGTCCAAATGGCAAATAAACTACAATTTCTGGGCCAGGAATCACTCCTCTTGTGGTAGATAGGCTACCTAGTGCTTACCCCTCCCACTGATAAGCTAGAAGGCTTCCCTCCAACACATAAAGGCTTTGGGGGCTCAGAAGCTTACAGATTGGATACAACAAATCTGTATCTGGACTAGACTAGTTACAGGAAAGGGGAGAAACAAGTGCAAACACAGGCTTTTAAGCCAGAAAGTTGAGAGAGATGGAAAAACTTCCCAAACAGCCAATAAATACAAATTCTGGGCTAGAAACCACCATATGTGGTAGATAGGCTACCTAGTGCTTACCACTCCCACTGATAAGCTAGAAGATTTCCCTCCAACACAGAAAGGCTTGGGGGGCTCAGGAGCTTACAAACAGTCCTGGATACAGCAAATCTGTATCTGGACTAGACTAGTTACAGGAAAGGGGGGAAACAAGTGCAAATGCTGGCTTTTAAATCAGGAAGTTGAGAGAGATGGAAAAACTGCCATTCAGTCATTCTTAGATCATTTATTTATTGCATTTGTTAACCGGGTGATGTCCGACTTGGCTAGGAGCCCGTTTTCAGTGGAGACCCGGGGAGAAAAGCTCCACAAGTAACAATATAAGCACAGTGATATATATTATATATATATATATATATATATATATATATATATATAAGACACATTACAGGAGATACAGGATTAGAAATAAGTTCTAATGCAGACACAATACTAAGTAGGATAAAAGCAGCATGGGAAATACAAGAATACAGAAAAATACAACTTCAGATACAGTCACAGTAGTAAACCTGCACATAACAATGAGAGAAATCAGTAATACAGAATTACAGTTCAAATAACAGTAACAAAATATAATGGATTAGCAAGGAAGAAGAACAGATAGCTATGAAAAGGATGAAGAATGGAAAGACGGTTGGTCCAGACGACATACCTGTGGAAGCATGGAGGTGTTCAGGTGAAATGGCAGTGGAGTTTTTAACCAGATTGTTTAATGAAATCTTGGAAAGTGAGAGGATGCCTGAGGAATGGAGAAAAAGTGTTTTGGTACCGATTTTTAAGAATAAGGGTGATGTGCAGAGCTGTAGTAACTAGAGAGGAATTAAATTGATCAGTCACAGCATGAAGTTATGGGAAAGAGTAGTGGAAGCTAGGTTAAGAAGGGACGTGATGATTACTGATCAGCAGTATGGTTTCATGCCGGGAAAGAGCACTACAGATGCGATGTTTGCTCTGAGAGTGTTGATTGAGAAGTACAGAGAAGGTCAGAAGGAGTTGCATTGTGTTTTTGTAGACTTAGAGAAAGCATATTACAGGGTGCGTAGAGAGGAGTTGTGGTATTGTATGAGGAAGTCGGGAGTGTCAGAGAAGTATGTAAGAGTGGTACACGATATATACGAGGGTAGTGCGACAGCGGTGAGGTCTGCAGTGGGAGTGATGGATGCATTTAAGGTGGAGGTGGGATTACATCAAGGATCAGCTCTGAGCCCTTTCTTATTTGCAATGGTGATGGACAGGTTGACAGACGAGATCAGACAGGAGTCCCCGTGGACTATGATGTTTGCAGATGACATTGTGATCTGTAGTGAGAGTAGGGAACAGGTGGAGGAGACCCTGGAGAGATGGAGATATGCTCTAGAGAGAAGAGGAATGAAGGTCAGCTGGACTAAGACAGAATATATGTGTGTGAATGAGAGGGAGGATAGAGGAATGGTGAGGATGCAAGGAGTAGAGGTGGCGAAGGTGGATGAGTTTAAATACTTGGGATCATTAGTTCAGAGTAATGGTGAGTGTGGAAGAGAGGTGAAGAAGAGAGTACAGGCAGGATGGAGGGGGTGGAGAAGAGTGTCAGGAGTGATTTGTGACAGAGTACCAGTAAGAGTGAAAGGGAGGTCTACAAGAGGATAGTGAGACCAGCTATGTTATATGGGTTGGGGACAGTGGCATTGACAAAAAGGCAGGAGTTTGAGCTGGATGTGGCAGAGTTAAATATGTTAAGATTTGCATTGGGTGTGATGAGGGTTGACAGGATTAGGAATAAGTATATTAGAGGGTCAGCCCAGGTTGGAAGGTTTGGAGACAAAGCCAGAGAGGCAAGATTACGCTGGTTTGGACATGCACTGAGGAGGGATGCTGAGTATATTGGGAAAAAGACGGTAAGGATGAAGCTACCAGGTAACAGGAAAAGAGGAAGGCCTAAGATAAGGTTTATCGATGTGGTGAGAGAGGGCATGCAGGTGGTTGGTGTGACAGAGCAAGATGCAGAGGACAGGAAGAAATGGAAACAGTTGATCCACTGTGCTGACCCCTAATGGGAACAGCTGAAAGAAGATGATGATGAGTGAGGTAACAGCTGTGAGACACACAAAGTAATTGGATAGCAAGATGAACCAAGGTTCAATGCACCCATATCCTACAGGGTAGTAGAAAGTAGTGGCAACCTGTATGCAAGGTAGCATATGGGAGAAAATTGGGGAGTTGAATGTAGTAAGGGAGCCTGGAAGAATTAGCCTGGAGAATGGCAGGAACAGAGTCAATGAGTGGATAGGTGGAGTTTTAAGAGATTTTTAATTCCTGATAATTAAGGTTTTGTGTAATGGGCTGAGGAAGTGTGTTCCACAATTTGGCAACTTTTTAAGAATAGAGTGAGTCACCGTGTTGGTTGTGGGAGCGAGTTACCAGTAGCATTAGTTTATCTGATGATCTGAGGGACCTAAGATTAAAACTAGGTTGAACTACATTAGCAAGAGCAGGGAGATTGCTGGATTGGTGGACTATTTTGTGGGCCATGATGAGTTGATTGAGGGATAACAGGTTAGGGAGTTCGAGCCAGCTGAGCTCAGAGAGAGCAGTGCAATGGTGGGTCCTATATAGGTGACTGGAGGCAAATTTGGCAATTTTGTTGTAACATGATTCTATGTTATTAAGGTCAGACTTGCACATATTTGTGAATATGAGGGAGCTGTACAGGAGTGTAGAAAGCAGATGTGACTGAGCAGTGGCTCATCTAGTGCTGTGGGTTAGGAAAGGTTTTGCCCTATAGAGGGTGCCAAGTTTGATCTGAACTTTTTTGATTGTCAGGGAAATATGTTTGTCGAATTTTAGATTTTCATCTATTGTGACATCTAGAAGTTTAGTTTGGTTAGTAGGGTCTATCCTGGTACTATTTGTGGAGAGGATTGAAAGAGGGGAATGGCTTGGAATGGATTTTTTGTTATTGAAGACTATTACCTTAGTTTTGTTTGGGTTTAGAATGAGTTGCTGTTCAGAGAGGTACTTTTCTATGTCTTGAAAGGACGACTGCTTTTTTGCATGAAGTTCTTGGGGTGAAGGGGCTGAGCAGATGAGTGTCACATCATCTGCATATTAGACAATGGAGGCTAGCTTAGTTATGGAGATGAGGTTATTTGTAAATATGCTAAAGAGGAGAGGGCCAAGTATTGAACCTTACTGTACTCCAACAGAGATGGAGAGCAGGGAGGATAGGTTGTTTTCCAATGTAGTTGCTTGCTGGCAGTTGGAAAGATAGCTATGGAACCAGGACAGGGATGGGGAATTGAGGCCATAGGATGAGAGCTTGTTAAGTAGCAGCTGGTGAAAAATGGTGTCAAAAGCTTTGGACATATTGAGAAAGATAGATGAGACAAGTTGGCCTTCGTTTAAGAGATGATGAATGGTGTTGGTGAAGGACAATAGGGCAATTCTGGTACTATGTTTAGGTCTAAAGCCTTATTGAGGAATGGATAATAGGTTGTGAGTAAGGAAGTGGTTGAGGAGTTGATTGTGGATGCACTTTTCTAGGATTTTTGCAAGGGGAGAAAGGATGGCTATGAGGCGGTAGTTTGTGAGTTCTCGGGATGGACCACCTTTGTCAAAGGGAATGATGTGGGATATTTTCCATAGAGTTGGGACGTATTTTTCTGAGATAGATCTATTAATCAGGATTGATATAGGTTAGGCAATGGAAGGAGTGGTAATTGTTTAGAAATTCATTTGGAAGTAGGTGAGGTGTGAGACAGCAGGGCTTTAGTTTGGATAGTAGTGTTTTGATGTAACTGGTTTGGCTGGGAGTCTAAGTGAAGGGGTAGGGATTGTCAGGAGAAGGAGTGGGGAGTGTAAGAGGTTTCTTAGGTTGGTCATTTAGCAGAGCAGTTATAGTATGTACAAAATGAGAGTTGAACCGAGTAGCAATAGGGTCAGTATTATTAGAGGTGACTGGGGCGGGGATTGAGGAGTGACCAAGGGCTAAGGAGAAATTAATGCTTTGCCAGAATTTTTGGGGGTTGTTTTGGTGTATCTGTTGACAGATTAGGAAGTAAGGCTGTTTATCTTTCCTGATTTGTTTTTTAGCTTGATTTGTTAGCTGTTGATATGTAGACAGGTTTATATTATCTCTGGCAGCATGGTAGGCTGCCCAGGCTTTGTCTCTGCGTTTTAGTAGCAGTTTTGTGTATGTGGCTAACCAAGGAAAGAGTCTGGCTTTTGGGCAGATGTTTCTGGTGGGAGCGAGATGATTAAGAATACTATGCAAGGTATCGTTGAAGTACCGAACAGCTAGGTCTAGTTGGAGGTTTTTAAGTGGTGCCCAGCTGCATTGCTGGAGAAACTGATTAAATGAGGAGGGGAGAAGTTTTTTTTTTTCCTACGGATCTATTTGTAGGTAATGTTGCCTTGAGTATGGACACATTTTCTGTATAGGAAGGTTGGAGTATGCTCACTAAGGGAATCTGGTAGATAGCCTGCTAGGTAACCAAGGCTGGGTTTATTAGTTAGTATCCAGTTGAGTGTTGACTGCCTTTTGGTACGCTTGTCTATGCAGGTTGGACAGGTTATGGTTTGGGTGAAGTTGAATAGGTTTAGGAAGTTATAGGGGCTGTTGGAAGAGCAGGAGTGCCAAGTTGAAGTCATCAAGAATGATAGTTTCTTGGTTGAACTCGTTAGATGCCCAAGGGAGTAGACTTGGATTGGAGGTTATTTATTTATTTTTATATTTGTTAACCGGTTAGTCTGTCTGGTTATTGACAGAAGGGAGGTAGGTGGCTATGATAACTATTGATTTATTGGGGTTAATTTCTAGGCGAGTTGTTAGGATTTCAGAGTTGGGCAGATCAGGAGGAGTGCATTCTAGTTGTACAAACTTTGGGTGTTTTTGAACATAATGGCGACTCAACCACCTCTTTTTTTTAATCTATCTAGTCTAATGATGTAATATCCAGTTGGGGTAACTTCTAAGTCTCTGATGTGGGGCTTTAACCAGGTTTCTGTAATCACAGCTATGTCTGGTGAGTAGGTGGCTAGGGCAGCATGAAATTCAGTGACTTTTTTACTATGTTACGGAGATTGAAGTTGTTAAAGAGCAGGTCAGTATTAGAGGTGTTGGGGAAAGATGGGTAGGGGTGGGAGTGGTTAGTAGATTGATGAGGATTTGATGGGGACACAGGTGGGGATAACAGAGGGTAGGGTGAGAGTCTGTTTTGGGGACCTGGGTTGGGATGTATGTCAGCATGGAGTTTAATTTGTTTTAGAGAATGCAATAGGAGATTAGAAACTTAATCAAGTTCAAAGTCATGGGGGAACTGCAGCCTGCCTTGGCATTCACTGGGAATAAGGCAGAGGAAATAAGTGTGAAGGATGCATACACTCACTAACTCTTAAATGCCACTCTTACCTACAGGCAGTTTGGAGGAATACCAGTTCACCTACAGCATATCTTATGTATGAAGGAGGCATCTTGAGTACCCAACAAAAAACCTTCACGCACATAGGGAGGGCATGCAGAGTGTGCTAAGAAGACACCCTAGATGACACCGAACTGGAGAAACATGGATGCACATGCAAACACACACACACACACACACACACACACACACACACACACACACACACACACACACACACACACACACACACACACACACGGATGTGCTTGTGGTTGCACACACACATACATATATACACACACAATACTGGAACTCATATATTTCATATATGGTACCACAGCTATGAGAAATCGTAATGAATAGCAATAGCTATATAAGCATTATTAAATGTGTGGAGATATGTGCCAGTAGTTAAGTAGGTACCAAACACGTCACAGCTGATGGAAGAGCAGAAGTCTGCCTTTGGGTTCTTTTCCTATACCAAGAGCTTGGATTTAATATGGCAGTTAGCACAGAGGGTTAAGGCTATTTGTTGTTAATGCACTGCTTCCTACAGTGCAGCGTTTGAGTCCCTCAATCTCCATTTCCCTACTATGTGACTTTGAGCAAGTCACTTAATTAAACAATGCTCTGACTAGATTGGGAACTGGGCATGGCTCCTCGGTGGTCTCCTGGATCACATGCTTAGCCATTACCTTTGAACCTATAAGGTCATCCTTCCCTCATTAACAACCACGTATGTCCTAAATATGATAAATTGTATAACATTCAGAAAATGGAATGCTATGGTCAGCACGAAAGTGTATAGGGATAAAACCCTATCTACTGCTATGGTGGCCATAGTTCAACTAGCAGCTTGGGAGCTGGAGGCAATGACAGATAAGGATAGGCATGCCCATCCTGGGCTAGGGTGTGCATTTGTGTGCACTTTATAGTTGATCCCTGGCTGAGGCTGGTGACATGCACTTGTGTGTGTGGTCCAATGACACAATAGGCAGGAGACATTGGCTGTGCTGCCTCATAGAGATACTAACATGTCCCCATTGTATGTCTGCCCTCTGATGTTCAACAGGTGCTAACAGAGAGGATGGGTAAAGGATAGGGATAACACAAAAACACTCTCTGGAAGTAAAATGATGTTACACCAGTGTCTTCAGTCTCTTCATCGGCCCTGGATATGGGTTGGATACCACCTGAGGGAGGCTAAGGCAAGTCCTGAAGACCCAGTGAACAAGAGGAAAAGTTGGTGGAAGACAATGGTTAGTTGCAGGGAGCCAAAAAGAACAAACAAAAAATATAATGATATGTGAACAACAAATGACCACCTGCTTAGCAACTGCTTATGAACCTATATGATTATATTTCCCTTATCAACACACTGCTATACTGACCTAAACATGATAAAGGGGATAACCCTCAAAACAGAATGCTGCATGAACAGCAGGTTTTCACACTCAAAATATTAGATCGAAACCACTTAACTGGCTTAAATTATTCACAACATAAGTTCAGGGACAGCAATTACTTCAGACTGAAAAAAAATACTACCAGGGAGTAGAATACACTAGACATTGTTTGTGTTCCTAAATAAATTATTTTTACTTCATGTCAAGTTTTACCACTGTTAATGTGCAATGATCATGGGGTTATAAAAGTTAATTTGTTGCTAGATAATTCTGCCAAACTGAAATCTAAACTAATGTACAGAAGAATGATAACAGATTATATGGAACTAAAACAACTGCCATGTGAAACTAACTGGAGCAATGACAAAACTACAGAAGGAATGTGGAAGTTTTGAAAGAGAAACTGTTTGAATGCAAAAAATCAAAAAAATGTTTAAACATCAGGATCACAATGTCAGGAGAGACAAATTTATAAGAAATGGAAAAGAGGTTGAACTATAGCTTTAAAAACTGAAATAAACAAGCTGGGCAAACAAATTAAGCATAGTGTGAGACAAGATCAAGAAAATTTTGAAGAAACTTATATGTTATATAAAGATATTGAGCATAATAGAAAACGATTTTATAGATTCATAAAATGTGGGAAGGATAAAGACATGCAAATTGATACATTGTGTATAGATTCTAATATGTAATCTTAGACACAACAGAACAGATAATCAATATATTTAAATTTTTTTTTTATGTTAAAGTTTTTTTTTGGATTATCTGGAGTAGAGACTGCTTCCTCTGCAGTGCTTTTTTGTTTGGTTATATTTATAAAAATCTTATGCAAAACAGCTTGTCTCCACAATGGGAATAAAATTGTCCTAGTGACATCCATGTAACCTCAGATACTGAAATCAAATTAGATTATATTGAAAAATAATTATGCAAACTGGATCCAAACAAAGCACAGGGAGGAGACGGAATAAGTAAAAATGACCTGAGAACACTTCAGCAAGAACTTACAGTACCATTATGTCTATTATTTACTAGGTGATATAAATATCGGGAGATTCCTTAAGATCGGAGATATGTACTTATTAAATCTGTTTTTAAGGGAAATGGGAATAGGGCAAACCCAGAGTCACGCAGACCCTTAAGTCTGTTTTCATGTTGTGGAAAATAAGGGAGAAGGTAATACTGGATATTTTTATTGGTTTTATTGGAAAGGCTCACCTAGACTCTGCTACACTTTGCTGTGAGGGAAAGGTTGGTTTGCTTTTTATTTGTTGTATTTTGTATTAGTTTATTACCTTTTTATATTTTGAGTGCTGTGATTTGTTTTCTTTACCTTGTGATTTGATTGTGTTTTACTTTTAACTGCATATTAAAACTTCAAAAGACACCACAGCTCTGTCTCTTGTAAGTCAGGCAGAAATTAGAACTGATCAATTAAGGACTCATACATAAGATAGAAGAGGTCACTTAAGGTTAATCATTTGTGAACTGAGGGGGTGAAGCTAGGACTAAACCTTCTATTTAAGGGGTAAAAATAAAACATTTCAGAGCTTTATTGGAAAGGCTCACCCAGACTCTGCTACACTGCTGTGAGGGAAAGGTTGGTTTGTTTTTTATTTGTTGTATTTTGTATTAGTTTATTGCCTTTTTATATTTTGAGTGCTGTGATTTTTCTTTACCTTGTGTTTTGCTTGTATTTTACTTTTAACTGCATATTAAAACTTCAAAAGACACCACAGCTCTGTCTCTTGTGAGTCAGGCAGAATTTTTCCCCACCCCCTGTCTTTCTAGTTGCCTGCCTCTTATGTTAATTTGACCATGTATCTCATTTCCTCTCTGCTTTCACTGGCTTGTGTGAGTAAGCACAAAATTATCATTTTGTGAAATCACTCCCCTTCAACTGGCTTGTGTGAGTAAGCACAAAATTATCATTTTGTGAAATCACTCCCCTTCAACTATTTAAATTTATTGGCCATTCTACTGTATTCCATAGTACCGGAATACAAAAGTGATCACCCCCTTTCAGTCTATCTTGCTGTTTTAAAAATAGTGACTCTCCACTAAAACTTAACTTTTTAGACAGGTAAAACTTAAGTTACCTACTTTCACATCTAAATTCTCTAGTACACACTGCAGTGTTTAGGATAAACCTTTTTTTCATCGTACCTTTAAGCATCTCTGTGACTAGCACTTGCTCTAATACCTGGTGAAAAGCATTAGGAAGCCTTAAATACAAGCACTCAACTCTCCTTATTAATAAGGACAAATTAATCATAGGCACTATACAGCCTATAATTGCAAAGTACCTTGCTAAGGTAAGGGAAAACAGCTCCTGTACTTTTCAAAAACAGCACCAAACCAGGCATGTCCAAGGGTCAGCTCCCATTGATTTCTCCTGTCCACCTGGTGAATCTGGACATACTGGGGCAATGCAGCAATTGCCTCATGTACACAGACAACCCTCTCCTCCTACCACCTGACACTACAACCTGTGAGAGATGCACTTACATAGCCAAACTGGAAGCAAAGATCTCTTCACCCAAGGTTGTGCTAGACAGTCAAGAGGAGAAGGTTAACACCCGCACTACACTTCAAGCAACACATAGCCCTTCTAAGCTCACACCACCAACACCCACACATAGCAACACTAAATCCAAATATGTGGAGGCCCTTAACTGCAACCTGCCCAAGCAACAAGGACCTTCGAAGTTGAAATGCAAACAAACACCCATTACAACCAAAGTGTCACATAGCTCACAACACCAGTGTGCCACCCAGCAAGAGCCCCTAAGGTAAGACAGTGTACCTAACACTTTAGTCATAGGTGACTCTATAGTCAGGCACACTGATGTCCCACTCACCAGGCTGAACAAGGAGAAAATTACAGTAAGCTGCCTGTCGGGTGCGAAGATCCACCACATAACTCATGCACTCAAGTCACTCCACAACAAGTATAAATATGACTCTGTCAATGTCCATGTTGGAGTAAATGACTTGAGATGTACCTCCCTAGACCACATGAAAAGAGACATGGAAGAGCTCTTGGATCATGTGGCCCAGGCAGGTATGACTCTAGCCCTGAGTAGTATCCTGCCTTCTCCCGGAATGATACCACAATATAAGGACACAATGATTGAATTCAACAATTGGCTAAGCTTCTGGTGTCATTCAAACGGGATCCAATATCTGTCTACCTGGGACAACATGATCGACAGACCACGATGCTTTGCCAGAGATGGTCTGCACCTGCCACCCCTGGGATTCAGTTTACTGGCTAAGGCTGTTGCCACCCCTATAGTGCCTTTTTTAGGCAAACTTCAAAGGACAAAACCACCACCGTAACAGGTACAAGAATGCAAAATCTAAAGGTAATGCTACTCAATGCTAGAAGTCTAAACCTCAAAATGCACTCTCTTGAGGCACTCCTAAAAATGGAGAACATCGATATCTGTGCAGTAACTGAGACCTGGTTCAGTGCTCCAGAGAGCACCCCTGCAGTACCAGGCTACAACTTTTACCACACTTTTTGGCCACCAAACCAGGATCGAAACACTAAAGGAGGAGGAGTGTCCATATTCACCAAGGATATTCACACCACCAGGTTAGTTGCCCAATACAATGCGTCTGAAATTCTCCAGGTGCAACTAACACTAGGTAAGGCTACAATCCAAATTGTAGCTTGCTACAGATCCCCCACCATGCCCCAAGATTCTCACTACACTTTTCTAAACATACTGGAAAATATTAATATACAACCAAACACCCTAATACTGGATGATTTCAACTACCCTGCCATTAACTGGGAAAACTACTTGCATACCAACACCTTTGCCCAATGGTTCTTGGAATTCATAAATTCCAATGCACTGGATCAACTAATCCATAGTCCCACCAGGGGCTCCAATAGCCTGGACCTGGTCATTACCAACATGGGAAATTGATACCCCACACCTATAGTCACCCCCTCTTGGTCAGGTCAGACCATAAGCTAATCACCCTTAACATCCACATCCCACCCCCACCCCCCAGTAAGGAAACCTCCATAAAAAACTTCTCCAAAGCCAACTTCATGCTACTCAAGTCAGAAGTGACAACTTCATGCACCCATGCAGATGGGAACTGAAAGTTCAACTGCTTAGTCCTACACTAAGGCACTGTACGAGCACATCAACTCATGCATGAATAGTGCCATCCCAAATAGAACCAAGATGCTCTCCTCCAAAAAAGGGAAGCCAATCTGGTGGTCCCCTGCCATAAACAAACTTTACAACAAAAGGAAGAAACTGTTGCAGAAAAGAGGAAAATCCCAGGATGCAAAAACTCTCTTACGAGCCTCAGTAAGAAGCTGAGATCCCTCATAAAATCCTCCAAAGCTAGTTACAAAAATAAAATTGCCAAAAATTCCAAAGACAACCACAAGGCATTTTATAACTATGTCAAGAATCTAAATGGCAATGCTCAGATCTGCTCTGAGCTACAACAGAATGGCATTAAATATATTGATCCCAAGGATATTGCCAATATCCTGGCAGATCGATTCACTGCCAACTTCACCCTCCTCTCACCCCCTAAATGGCCCATCTCAATACCGGAAGATTGCCAAATTCCGGTAATAACGTCCACACAGATAAAAAATGCACTCTCCAAAGCTAAGAATACAGCATGCATGGGACCAGATGACATTCCGGGCTGTGTACTACATGAACTACAAAATGAACTGGCACCTCACCTAAGTGTCATGTTTAATCATACCCTCACCTCAGGCTTCATGCCCACTGAGTGGCTCACAGCTACAGTTATCCCACTCCAGAAGGGGGGATCCAAGTTGGATCCCGGGAACTACCGCCCCACCAGTCTGACGGGCCTGATCTGCAAGGCCATGGAATGTATTATCATGGAACTTATAAACAAAGATATTGGCAACCTTAAAATACTAGACTCCACCCAGTTTGGGTTTGTGAAGGGCCGCTCTTGTTTCCTGAACCTGATTGACTTCTTCTACTCAGTCTCCAGAGCCGTGGACGAGGGTAAGGCAGTCCACACAGCCTATCTGGACCTCGCCAAGGCCTTTGACACCATCCCCCACTCTGGAATCATAGATAAATTTACTAAGCTGGGCATTAATCCCTACGTCACTCGATGGGTTGCCAACTGGCTTACTGACAGAGCCCACACTGTAAAAGTAGCTGACTCCAAATCCAGCTCTAAACAAGTGACAAGTGGAGTACCTCAGGGTTCAGTCCTGGGACCTCTCTTGTTTGGCATGTACTTCTCTGAAGTACAGGCCAACACTAAGGGACTCTGGCTAACAAAGTTCGCAGATGACTGCAAATTAGGAGCCATTATTGAATCCCCAGATGATGTGGATACTCTACAAAAGGGCCTTACAGAAACAGATGCTTGGTGCCAGAGCTATGGGCTCAAGCTCAATGCTAAGAAATGTATAGTTATCCCCTTTGGGAAAAAAACATGTACCTGTGAATTACCACATAGGTGGCAGTACACTAAACGTTGAAAGTGTGATAAGAGACTTAGGGACACAGGTGGACAGTGGTCTCACTTTCAATAACCACATCGCCACAACAGTTTTGGAAATCCTTCTATGTGGCATACCTCATCACTAAGGGCTTTTCATCCAGAAAAAAAGAGGTCATTGTCCCACTGTACTCATCCCTCATTAGACCCATTATAGAATACAATGCTCCATTTGGTATGTACCTCTCAAGACATCTGCAACAACTGGAAAGGCCGCAGAAATACCTAACTAAAAGAATCACAGGTCTAAAGCAGATGCCCTATGCTGACCACCTTAAAAAACTCCAGATATACTCTGTCGCATATTGTCTACTCTGAGGCGATCTCTGCTTAACATACAAGGCCAAGTCAAACCCAGAGTTGTTGGACATGCTACACTTAAAGAAATCTCAATCACTCAGAGCCACACGCTCCAGGGATCTAAACCTTGTCATCACAATAAATAAAACATGCTGGAGGGATAGGTTCCTGACCCAGAGACTCCCCAGACTCTGGAATAGATTGCCCATACATGTCAAGCAGAGCACCTCTTTGGCCCTCTTCAAAAGGAACCTTGATGATTGGATGGGAGAAGGGAAATTCACCCTGGGGATCATGTCAGTCGTCCTGCTAGACAGGGGTCCAGGGAAGTAAATAGTGTGGGAAGAAATAGCCAGGGAATTGTTATGGCTAGGCTTGTATAGCCCTAGGGCTGATAGCCTAGTACTGACCTATCAACTACTAACCTATGAACCTATGGATAAGTTATTGTCAGAATTGGAAAGCTTGGGACTTGAAACCATATATCAGCATGTATATATTGAGACTAGATCTAGTATACATATAAAATGATGTTCTACAACTATATAATAATAGTTATGAATGAAAATTCGTGCTGTGATGCAATTTGTATAGATTTAACTTCAGCATTTGATATGGTCATACACAAAACACTGATGAATACATTAGAACAAATAGGTATCGATGCACTGTTAATAAGAATGGATAACTGCATGGCTTACAAATAGGACATAGCAAGTATCATACAGCAGTTGGACAGTTGAAATTCTGGGTTATAGTCAGCGTGTCCCACAAGGCTCTGTCCTAGGCCCATGCTTGTTTAGACTATATTATTCAGGTCTATCTTTTTCATCTTAGGTGTTCTATAGTCTGTATGCAGATTACTTGAAATTGGGTAAACTGATTACATGTGTTACAGATAGGGCATGCCTGTAAAAGAACTTGACTAAATTGACCATTTGGGCAGAGGAGAATGATATGCTGATAAATACATAAAAAACTAAGCATATAAGATTCAGGAGACATAAACTGACAGGTGAATATTTAATAGAGCACACAGTGATTGACACTGTAGACTCGTTGAAGGACCTGGGTATATGGGTAGATCCAGCTTTGATTTTTTTCTAATCATATCAACCAATTGGTTAATCATAATTATAGAACTATAGGTTGTATAAAATATTTATAAAGCCTAAGAAATCAGAACAAACTCATTGTTTTTTAGTTACATTAGACCCAGACTTGAGTATGGAATAACAAAATGGAAACCTTATAAGAAAACAAGCATGAATAAAATGGAAAGAGTACAGCAGAAATATACTAAGGGCATCTATGGTTGTGAACATTTAAGTTACCACGAATGACTAAAATATCTCAACTTGTACAGTATCTCATATAGATATTTAAGAGGAGACCTTATTATATTTAGGTATATAGGGCATTTAGTGACAACTACTTCTAGGAATGTTTGGGGTTATCAAAAAGTGGTAGAAAATCATCAGAGAATCTATGTAGACGATTCTGTAGGAATAAGAAGTGTATTAACTGGTTCTCTGAGAGAGCAGCTGATGCATGGAACAGACTACAAAATTATATTAAAACAAGCACTAGTTTAGATATTTTTAAGAACAACCTGGACACTTATTATGGGAACAACTGTTTTGGTGTATTGGCAAGCTAGAAGAGCATTAATGCATGTGCTTGAAATAGTTGTATGTATGTATGTATGTATGTTTGTAAATAGACTAATTACTTTGTAAATATCTAATAGGGAATATAGACCCTGTCATCAAAAGATACTGTGTACTCCAAAAAGAAATTTGAAGACAGCATCCCTAGTTAACTTACCTGTAGTCAGAAGAAAGTCCCTCTTTTATTCAGATATTAAGATAGTTTGAAGTAATTCGAAAGTATCAAGCCATTGCATTGCTTAATAGTATTTTTCAGTCTACAAGTACTGTCCTTGGACTAGTTTTCTAGAATTTGCTGATAGATGCTTTATGCACTAACTACTAGTCTCTTAATGTACTAATATACATTGCAGGAGAACATGACTCCTCTTCTTACTCCACCAGCATATGAATTAGTCAAATATCTTCTAGGACAGAAAAGTACTTACACGTGTAAACATTGTAGTAATGTGCTGTCTGCTTATGTTTGTTCTGCTGTTTTATTCTATTTTTCTTTATACTGTTGCATTCTTATTTGATACAGTTTCTTTATACTATTTTCCCTTTGGGTTCCCTTTGTAAATGAGCTTTGCCTGTTTGACTAACCCACTTAACAAACAATCAGTAAATAAATAAAATAGCACAAGCACATGAATACAGCTTCTTAAAAGACCTGAAAAACTGAACTATGGCACGAAACTTGAACAAATAAAAATAAAGAACCTTATCAAGAAGTCTTGCTGCCGTCCTTGGTGAGGTGCATTCAACTCCTTTCTCTCTGCATATTTTTTCAAGTGCAGCACGAGATTCTAAGGAGGGAAAGAAAGCATGTTGTAATGAAAAAATGCAAGTTTAAAGGCATAACATGTTTACGTTGTGTTAAGTAATGACAGACATGTATGAAACTGTCAAATGGCTATAATTTGCATGTTGTGGTGGTGGAAAGAAATGTACTGAATGAGAAACCAGAATGTACAAATTAAAAACACTTTCATTATGTTACTGGAAAACTTTGTGTCAGAGTTGACTGAGTTCATATAATAATTCAAAAGTTCCAAGCACCGAACCATGCACGAAGGACTCCAATGCAGGTAAAAGCAGTAAAAAACACTCTTTATTGGACTCAAATAGACAAACAGGTAAGCGCTTTAGCAATCTCTCTTGATTGCTTCTTCAGACCATATAAAATTCTCAAATGACACACCTATTTAAATATACTGAATCAAGAACAACCAACCAATCATCTTAAACATAGTCACTGAATTACTTAATTAAAGAAACAGCATAATTAAAATTCTCTTTATCAATGCATATACCTATGTTCCACAAAAATAATAATAAAAATAAATTAAAATATATATGTATGTATATAAAAAACAAATAATTTCCTAAGTTTCCTATCTTTAAGAACTGGTTTAAGTGAAACATAGTCATTAAGACCTGGTAATTTATGAGCTACTAAAAACAGGATCCACCTCAGTTCCTTCTGTTCTGTTTTGTTAACTATGCCTCCTTTCCTCATCCCTGCCTCAAAGGTATCAATCACTAAAAAGTTAAAATTATGGTTGTCACCATAACAAAGCATGTGTTTAGCTATGGCACTATGATCAGATAGTTTCCTAAAACAGCAATAATAATCACGTATACATTCTCTGAGACGTCTGTTGGTTTTACCAACATAAAATGCCTGACAGCTCACACATTGAGCTAAATAAATAATGTTCCGACTCTCACAATTCGCTGTCACATGGAATGTATATAACTTCTGTGTCACAGGATGCAGGATGGATAAAATTATTGTTACTATCTATATATTTACAGAAAGCACAGTTGTTGCAACTACTAGTCCCTTGTTGTATAAGTTTCTTAGGGCTCCACTTATCAGAAAAACAGAATTTGCTTAAGTGACTTCTTATTCTTAAAAACAAATCTTGGTCTATTCCCTATGATTCCTTTAATACGATCATCAGTTTCTAAAATGTGCCAGTTCTTACCAACTATGTTTTTGATCATGTTACTATTAGCTGTATGTGTCAGGCTGAACCTCAAGCTGGTGTCCCTATCCCTTCCATTATAAGTTGTACTCTTATGAATGTTAGGGGAGGAAAAATGAGGTTTTCCTTTATTCGAACGAATGCTCATGGCCTTATGACAGGCTTCATCTATTTCATAAGGTTTATAACCTCTAACAATGAACTCTTCTTTAAGAGTGTCCAAGCTCATAATAAAATCTGACTCTCTAGCATGTAGTCTAGAGTTTCGTAGAGCCTGATTGTTAACAACATTTCTAAAAATGTTTGGGATGCATACTGTTGCAATAAGCATAATTATTCCAATAGCATTCATTTCTATATAGTTTGGTATAGATTTTCTTAGCTTCATTATCCATAATTACTCTAATGTCAAGGAAATCTACTTGTGTTGAATAGGTTGCTGTGAAGTGCAAGAAATCACTACTGTTGTTCAAAAATGTCATAAACTCTTCATTGTTAGAGGTTATAAACCTTATGAAATAGATGAAGCCTGTCATAAGGCCATGAGCATGCGTTCGAATAAAGGAAAACCTCATTTTTCCTCCCCTAACATTCATAGGAGTACAACTTATAATGGAAGGGATAGGGACACCAGCTTGAGGTTCAGCCTGACACATACAGCTGATAGTAACATGATCAAAAACATAATTGGTAAGAACTGGCACATTTTAGAAACTGATGATCATATTAAAGGAATCATAGGGAATAGACCAAGATTTGTTTATAAGAATAAGAAATCACTTAAGCAAATTCTATGTTTTTCTGATAAGTGGAGCCCTAAGAAACTTATACAACAAGGGACTAGTAGTTGTAACAACTGTGCTTTCTGTAAATATATAGATAGTAACAATAATTTTATCCATCCTGTGACACAGAAGTTATATACATTCCATGTGACAGCGAATTGTGAGAGTCGGAACATTATTTATTTAGCTCAATGTGTGAGCTGTCAGGCATTTTATGTTGGTAAAACCAACAGACGTCTCAGAGAATGTATACGTGATCATTATTGCTGTTTTAGGAAACGATCTGATCATAGTGCCATAGCTAAACACATGTTTTGTTATGGTGACAACCATAATTTTAACTTTTTACTGATTGATACCTTTGAGGTAGGGATGAGGAAAGGAGGCATAGTTAACAAAACAGAACAGAAGGAACTGAGGTGGATCCTACTTTTAGCAGCTCATATATTACCAGGTCTTAATGACCATGCTTCACTTAAACCAGTTCTTAAAGATAGGAAACTTAGGAAATGTTTTTTTTTTTTTTTATATACATACATATATATTTTTATTTATTTTTATTATTTATTATTTTTTGTGGAACATAGGTATATGCATTGATAAAGAGAATTTTAATTATGCTGTTTCTTTAATTAAGTAATTCAGTGACTATGTTTAAGATGATTGGTTGGTTGTTCTTGATTCAGTGTGTCATTTGAGAATTTTATATGGTCTGAAGAAGCAATCAAGAGAGAGATTGCGGAAGTGCTTACCTGTTTGTCTATTTGTCTCCAATAAAGAGTGTTTTTTACTGCTTTTACCTGCATTGGGGTCCTTCATGCAGGGTTCGTGCTTGGAACTTTTGGATTTTTGCATTTGTTTTTGTGTCACCAAGCAAGTTAACCAACTGGGCATTTTCTTCTTGCAATTGAGTTCATATAATAAATTTGTTTTGGTACAGTATGTATATTTCAATAAACAGTCTTAAAATTTAGACTTACTTGCTAAGAGAAGAGAAATTTTTCCTGAAGCCTTGTCCATCTGTGCCTGACAACCAAGTTTCTTCCCTTAATCTCATTCTTCCAGGTGGGTGGCAAATATCCAGACAGCCATCACATTACTGTGCCATTCCTGTTATCCCCACAGCAGCCTTAGACAAATGGGGCCCCCAATGTACCTTGCCTGCCCCTTGTACATGCTCAGTCAGGTATCTATTCTCCAGCTACAGCATGTGCACTGCTTAGTGGGCAGTCATTCTCATCCTGTACTGCGCTTCATGGCGCACTGAGTCTGTACTAGGTGTCAGGTTTGCAGTGGGCTGCAGTGGCTGAGCTGTCATCTAGGATCCCTTCCTAAGATGGGTGAGCCAGTGGCAGCCACACATTCCCACCATCCCTAGCGAGGTACTTAGGTTACTAATTACAGTTGGGTCAGCTGGGTCACCACCAGGAGTTTATACTTGTGTACTACAAAACCAAGTAGAATGGATAATTGCTGTAGCCGGGGCTTTCCCTGCAAAAATAGTTCCAATATGTGAATTAGTAGTCTGCCAGATTTATATCAAGGAGTGGATAAATAGATTGAATTTGTTGGAGGGCATGCTAGATTTATGGCAGAGTGGATGGTTAATGACACCATCTCTAGGATTCAGAATGTACCTCACAGTGGGGGGTAAGGGCTGCAGCCAAAATGGACTGTTTCCATTACTGGGCAAAATGCAATTTAGAGACATGTTAGCGAAGTGAAGAAAGACCTCATTATTGGCTAATTTAAATGTCTCTGAACTGCCTGTAGTTACAGTAAGTGCAGGTCAGTACTTGCCTGCTGTAGGCAGCTCAGGTGGACCATTCATCATGCTGAAACAGGCACCTCCTTTCACTCCCCACACACATGCACATTTTCAAACACACACACTGACATACCTCTTACCTGCCCCTTAGTTGACAGAACATGCTGATATATCTTCTTACTTTTGTCCTTGCCCTCATACATCACAGATCCTTATAGTCAGTCAGTAATGCCAGACATTAGAGTTTCATTATTATTATTGTTGGTAAAGTGCATTGAGATACTAGACCCGTTACTCCTATTTTTTAAGTGAGACCAAGTAATAGTTTAAAATTTCTCCCTACTGCCATCTAGTGTTCTTCCCACCTTTGTCCTCACCTGAAGCTTTAGCACAGCAGTAGACATGTATGGCAGTCCCTACTCTCACACAGACACAACCCCACCACTGTCAATGTCTCTGATTTTATAGAATATTCCTGATGTTGCTTCTTATATGTGCCCTGCCCTGCCCTTTTTATCCCAAAGACCGCTGCAGTCAGTGAATAATGCCAGACATTAGAGTTTTATACTTTTTATAGTGTAGAAAGTGGACTGTAACACACATTTTCGTCAGTTCATAGGTTCATAGGTTCATAGGTAGGTACTAGGCTATCTGCCCGAAGGCATTTATAAGCCTAGCCAGAATGTATTGGCTTTTGCCGCCCCCTTAGTTTAGTTCCCTGTGCCTCTGTCCAGAAGAGCCACTGAAGTGATCCCCAGTGTAAACTTTCTGTTTCCCATCCACTCATCAAGGTTTTTCTTGAAGAGTGTTAGCAAGGAGCTCTGCCTAATGTAGATTGGAATCTTGTTCCAAAGCATGGGAAATCTCTGGGACAGGAATCTATCCCTCCAGCACATCCTATTTATTGTTGTGGTGAGGTTTAGATCCCTAGAGCATGTGGCTTGAGGGGATATGGCTTTCTTTAGGTGGAGCATGTCCATGAATTCTGGATAGGGCATGGCCTTGTATGTCAGGCAGAGATCACCTCTGAGTAAGCGGTATGCAACCGTGTACAGCTGGAGTTTCTTCAGTCGAGCTGTGTAGGGCATCTGTTTGAGGCCAGTGATCCTCTTGGTGAGGTACTTCTGTGGTCTTTCCAGCTGTTGCAGGTGTCTTGTAAGGTACATCCCAAATGGGGCATTGTACTCTATGATGGGTCTGATGAGTGATGAGTAGAGGGGCACAATGGCTTCTTTTGATCTGGATGCGAACCCTTTTGTGATTAGGTGGGCCACATAGAAGGATTTTCTAACCACTTTGGCAATGTGATTATCAAAGGAGAGATTACTACCCACTTGGGTCCCCAGATCCCTTATTACGTCTTCCATATTTAGGAGACTACCACCTATGTGGTAGTTTGTGGGTAATTTGTTTTTTCCAAAGGGGATGACTGTGCACTTTTTGGCATTTAGTTTGAGGCCATGATTTTGACACCAGGTATCTGTCTCAGTGAGACCCTTTTGGAGGATGTCTGTGTTAGCCGGGGAGTCAGTTATAGCCCCTAGTTTGCAGTTGTCTGGGAACTTGGTCAGCCATAGTCCTCCTGTGCTTGCCTGTACCTCTGAGAAGTATATGCTGAACAAGAGTGGTCCTAGGACTGAGCCCTGGGGAACGCCACTTGTAACCGGTTTAAAGTCGGACCTAGCTCTCGCAACTCCCACCATGTGAGTTCTGTCCGTGAGCCAGTTGGCAACCCATCTTGTGACGCAGGGGTTTATGTTCAGGCTAGTGAACTTGTCTATAATACCAGAATGGGGAATGGTGTTGAAGGCCTTTGCGAGGTTTAAGTAGGCTGTGTATACCACCTTTCCCTCATCTATAGCCTTGGTAACTGTCTCATAGAAGTCCACCAGGTTCAGGAGGCATGATCTACCCTTAACAAAGCTGAACTGGGTACGGTCAAGTGTTTGGAGGTTCCAATGTCTACGTTAATGAGTTCCATGATGATGCACTCCATAGCCTTGCAGACTAAGCTAGTCAGGCTTATAGGGCAATAGTTCCTGGGGTCTGTTGTGGCTCCACCATCGTGGAGTGGAATAAAAGTTGCTGTGTGCCACTCTATGGATATGTAGCCTGTGGAGAGGCTGAGTTTGAACAGTGTGTTTAGGTGAGGAGTTAGTTCGTCCTTGAGCTCGTGTAGGACGCAGCCTGGGACACCGTCCAGTCCCATTGATGCTGTGTTTTTGGCTTTGGAGAGGGCTGTTTTAACCTGAGTGTCTGTGATTTCAGGGACTCTACATTCTTCTGGTATGGTTATGGGCCCTTTTGGGAGTGAAGTTTGCACTGAACCTGTCTGCCAGGATGCTGGCGATATCGGTCAGTTCAGTGTATTTTGTGCAATTCTGCACTAACTCCGAGCAGATCTGAGCATTGCCACTTAGATTCTTGACATAGCTAAAGAATGCCTTGTGGTTATCTTTGGAGTCCTTGGCAATTTTTCTTTCGAAGCTCGCTTTGGATGATTTTATGAGGGATTGTAGTTTCTTGCTGATACTGATCAGGGATGTCTTCCCTTCTTGGGATTTTACTCTTTTCTGTACTAGTTTCCTCCTTCTTTTGTATAGCTTGTTTATGGCAGGGCTCCACCAGACTGGTTTCCTTTTCTTGGAGGAGTGAGTCTTGGTTTTGCTTGGGATAGCATGATCCATGCATTCTTGAAAGTGTCCATAGAATGCATTAGTAAAGGATTTTGCAGCTTGGACAGCGTTATCCTTTAGCATAGGGGCTTTGAAACTTTCCACCTCGGTCTTAAGTAACATGAAGTTTGCTTTTGAAAAGTTTTCCACAGTGGTTTCCTTGTCTGGGGGTGAGGGGTGGATGTGGATATCCAAAGTGATTTGTTTATTGTCAGATCTAACCAGCGAGGGGTTGACCTCCAGTGTGGGACACCGGTTGCCCATGTTGGTGATGACCAGGTCTAATATGTTGTCACCTCTGGTGGGATTGTTGACCAGTTGATCCAGGGCATTTGAGTTTATAAATTCCAGAAAATGTTGGACAAGGGAGTCAGTACTTGAGTAGATCTCCCAGTTAATGTCTGGGTAATTGAAATCGCCCAATATTAGGGTGCTTGGTAGGACTTTTATGTTTCTCAGTGTTTCCAGAAATGTGGAATGGGGGTCCTTGGACATGGTGGGTGATCTGTAGCACACTACAATTTGAATTGCAGTTTTGCCCATTGTTAGTTGCACGTGGATGATGTCTGAAGCATCGTGATGTGCCACTAACCTGGAGGTGTGGGTATCCTTGATGAATATGGAT
Source organism: Protopterus annectens (assembly GCF_019279795.1). NCBI lineage: Eukaryota > Metazoa > Chordata > Ceratodontiformes > Protopteridae > Protopterus > Protopterus annectens. The sequence goes on along the minus strand of NC_056732.1, from coordinate 852,481,989 downwards.
ATGCCCCCGCCTTTTGTAGTTCGGTCCGGGTTCTATGGCCGAAATGTATGGTATGAGTTGTAGCTTGGTAGTGCTGGTGTGCTCCCTGGAGCCTTAAACCAGGTTTCTGTTACTGCACATATATCGGTTTTCTCCATACTGAGGAGTGCCTCGAGTGTGTACATTTTGAGGTTTAGACTTCTGGCATTGAGTAGCATTACCCTCAGTTTTTTGTTACTTGTGCTGTTTACGGTGGTGGGTTTGGCTTTTGAGCCTTGCCTAAAAAAGGCACTATGGGGGTGGCAAGAGCCTTGGCCAGTATTCAAAAGCCTAAGGGTGACAGGTGCAAGCCGTCTCTAGTGAAGCAGAGTGGCTTGTCAAGTATGTCATCCCAGGTGGACAGACACTGGATCCCCTTTGAATGACACCAGAAACTTAGCCAGTTGTTGAAATTGATCATTGTTTCTGTATACTGTGGTATACTTCTAGGTGAGGGCATGATGCTACTCAGGGTCAGGGTCATACCGGCCTTGGCTACGTGATCAGAGAGCTCTTCCATGTCTCTTTTCATGTAGTCCAGGGAGGTATGGCTCAGGTCATTCACACTAACATAGACAATGACAAAGTCATATTTGTACTTGTTCTGGAGTGACCTGTGTGGAGTGCTTGTGTTATGTTGTGGATCCTGACACCCGACAGGCAGCTAACAGTAACCTTCTCCTTATTCAGCCTAGTGAGTGCTTCGTCAGTGTGCCTGACTATACAGTCACCTATTACTTGTATGTTGGGTATGTTATTTTGCCTTAAGGGCTGTGATTGCATGGCACACTGGTTTTGGGAAGTATGTGTTTCATGGTTTGTGTTGGGGGGTGGAGGTTGCTTGGATGTCTGCTTTGGAGGTCTCTGTTGCTTTTGCAGATTTTTATTGAGAGCCTCTGAGTATGTTTTCATGCATTTATGTGCGTTTTTTGCCAGTGTTGGTTTAATGGGTCTATGTGAGACTGGTGGTGTGATGCAAGTATTTCCCTTCTCCTCTTGACTGTCTGATCCAGTCTTGGCTTGGGAGAGCTTAGCCTCCAGTTTGTATAATTGCATCTCTCGCATGTATTAGTGTTTGGTGGTAGGAGGAGAGGGTTGTCTGTGTACATGAGGCAGTTGTAACATTGCCTCAAAATGCCCAGATTCACCAGTTGGACTGGAGAGTACACCTGAAACTGCCCTTTGGACATGCATGGATGGGTACAGTGAACTGTTTTACTGAATGGCTGGAAAGGTTGAATAGAGAGCCTTGTCCTTCTGTACATTATAGGGGGGGTCTAGTGCTAGGGTTTATAAGTGCATGCTATGAGTTTTGAGCAAGTGCTGGGCTGAGAAATGAATGGCTTGAGTGCTTAAGTTGAAAGTTTGTCTAGTTCTAAGGGAAAATTGAAGCGGAGACTTTGTGGAGCCGGGAATAGTTATACCCTAGCTAACCGGCGCTGCCCAGCACGCAAAACAGGTCAAATGCGGTTTTTATAGCAGGGAAATGAAAGAGATAGAAATTAGCCTAAAATAGCCAATAAACTACTAGTTTCTGGGCTGAAACCACTCCTCCAGGGACAGATAGGCTGCTCAAAGCTCCCCTCTCACACAGGTGAACAGAGAAACTTCCTTCTATCCAAGTAAGGTATGGGCAAACACAGAGATTTGTAACACAGCCCTGAATTCAGCAATAACCTGAAAACTGGACTATACTAGTTTAGAAAGGCGGGAAACAAATATATATATATATTTATATATATATATATATATATTTATATATATATATATATATATATATATATATATATATATATATATATATATTTTTTTTTTTTTTAGAAAATATAGCAGATATGATCAAAAACACTTTAAATGCACAGAAAAGGATACTTATTGTTATATATCTCAGATCAGATTTGTCAATGCCCCCAGTAATAAAGTAGGTAGAAACACAAATACAGTAAAAGCAGATGAATAAAGTGGAATTTTTTTGTTATATATAAAACAATAGAAAACAAACAAACTGATTTAAACAAGTTACCCAATTAACCAGAAAAAAGCTCAAAACTGAGCCCTGTTCCAGCAGTCTTCAATCAGATAAGCTCTAACTGCACACTCCTGCCTCTAGGGTGCAGGGGAACCTTCTCCAAAAAAAGATGGCCTGGATCAGTGCTCAAGTTATACAAACAAAGCTAGATTCAGCAGGCCTGAATCTGGGCTATGCTACAACCACAAGGCACATCAATTTCAGAAAGAAACAGTTCAAATAAGCAGGCACAATAAGCCTGTGACCAGAAATTCCCAGCTTAGAAGGGCAGAATCCATCCTCTCCTCCCACAAGAGTGCAGACCATAAACTTTCTTAATGTAGAATAACTGGCCTGAAGCCCAAGTGCTTAAATCAGAACTAATACACTTTATGAATAGCAGACACTGAGCCTTCAATCAGCAATTCCCAGCTTAGAAGGATGTAAGCTACCTGTTCTGCCACAACAGTGCAGACCACAAACCTTCTTAATGTAAAACAACCAGTATGAAGCCCAAGTGCTTAAACCAAAAGACTTAGAATAACAGTTACAATTTAATCAGGCTACTACCAAGCAGTAATAAATGCAGCAGAATAAATAAAACTGAGTACTTTTAAGAAGAGGCAAAAGCAAAAAAAGTAGGAGGAGACACAAATACAGTAAAAGCAGATGAATAAAGTGCAATTTTTTTTTGTTAGTAAAGTGCAAGGAGAGAGGAAGGAAGAACCTAAGTGTGTTGGTTCATAGGTTCATAGGTTGATACTAGGCTATCTGCACTAGGGCATTTATAAGCCTAGCCAGAGTGTGTTTGGCTTTCGCCACCCTTTTAGATTAGTTGACTGTGCCTCTGTATAGTAGGTCACAGAAGATAGCCCTTTTAAGGTTAGTTTACTGTGCTTCTGTCTAGTAGGGCCACAGAAGAGATCCCAGGGGTAAACCTATGATCTCCCATCCACTCGTCAAGATTTCTCTTGAAGAGGGTCATTGAGGGGCTCTGCCTAACATGGATTGGGATTTTGTTCCAGAGTGAGGGGAGCCTCTGGGATATGAATCTGTCCCTCCAGCATGTCCTATTTATTTCTGTGCTGAGGTTTAAGTCCCAGGAGCATGTAGCTCTAAGGGATTTGGATTTCCTGAGGTGGAGCATGTCCATTAATTCTGGGTTGGACATGGTTTTATACGTCAGGCACAGATCGCCTCTGAGTAGGCGGTAAGCAACTGAGTAGAGCTGGAGTTTCTTTAGCCTAACTGCGTAGGGCATCTGTTTGAGTCCCTTGGTCCTCTTGGTGAGGTACTTTTGGGGTCTTTCCAGTTGCTGTAGGTGTCGGGTAAGGTACATCTCAAATGGGGCATTGTATTCAATTATGGGCCTGATGAGTGATGAGTAGAGGGGCATAATGACCTCTCTTGATCTAGATGTGAACCCTTTCGTGATAAGTTGGGCTATATAGAAGGTCTTTCTAACCACTTTGGCAACGTGATTGTCAAAGGAGAGATTGCAATCTACTTGGGTCCCCAAATCCCTAATTACTTCTTCCATACTTAATGGATTACCACCTATGTGGTAATTTGTGGGCACTTTGTTTTTCCCAAAGGGGATGACTATGCACTTTTTGGCATTTAGCTTTAGGCCATGGCTCTGGCACCAGTTATCTGTTTCTGTGAGACCCTTTTGGAGGATACTTGTGTCAGTCGGCGAGTCGATTATGGCACCCAGTTTGCAGTCATCTGCGAACTTGGTCAGCCATAGTCCTCCCATGTTAGCCTGTACCTCAGAGAAATATATACTGAACAAGAGAGGTCCCAGGACTGAGCCTTGTGGGACGCCATTTGTAACTGGTTTAGAGTCTGACATGGCACCTGCAATTCTGACCATGTGGGTTCTATCCCTGAGCCAGTTTGCAACCCATCTTGTGACATAGGGGTTGATATTTAAGCTGGTGAGCTTATTTATGATGCCCGAGTGGGGTATTGTGTCGAAGGCTTTTGCGAGGTCCAGGTAGGCTGTGTGGACTACCTTCCCTTCATTTATGGCCTTGGTGACTGTTTCAAAGAAGTCAACCAGGTTCAAGAGGCAAGATCTGCCCTTAACAAAGCTGAATTGGGTAGGACCCAGAGTTTGGAGGTTCCCAAAGTCTTTGTTTATGAGTTCCATGATGATACGCTCCATAGCTTTGCAGACCAGGTTAGTCAGGCTTATAGGGCGATAGTTTCTGGGGCCCATTGTGGCACCACCTTTGTGGAGTGGGACCACTGTTGCTGTACGCCATTCCTTGGGTACATATCCTGTAGTAAGGCTGAGATTGAACAGTGACTTTATGTGAGGGTCCAGTTCTTCTTGGAGCTTGTGTAAGATGCAGCCTGGGACACCGTCTGCTCCCATTGATGCTGTGTTTTTTGCTTTGGAGAGGGCAGCTCTCACCTGTGCATCTGTGATGTCAGGGAGGCTACACTCTGTTGGGATAGACATTTGCTCTTTTGGGGGAAGGGGGGGAGAAGTTTGCACTGAACCTGTCTGCCAGGATGTTGGCAATGTCTGTGGGTTCAGTGTATTTTTTGTCATTTTGCACTAACTCAGAGCATATCTGGGAGTTGCCACCCAGGTTCCTGACATAACTAAAGAAGGCCTTGTGATTATCTTTAGCATCTTGTGCAATTTTTCTTTCGAAGCTGGCCTTAGATGATTTTATGAGGGATTGTAGTTTCTTGCTAGTACTGATCAGAGATGCCTTCCCTTTTTGGATTTTGCTCTATCATGTAGTAGCTTCCTCCTTCTGTTGTATAGCTTATTTATGGCTGGGGTCCACCAGACAGGTCTCCTGCCTTTGGAGGAGTGTGTCTTGGTTTTATTTGGGATAGCATGATCCATGCATTCCTGTAGGTGTCCATAGAATGCGTTTGTAAAGGATTCTGCGGTTTGGGCCTTATTTTCCACTGGCCCGGGGGCTTTGAAGGATTCCACCTCGGTTTTGAGAAGTGTGAAGTTTTTTTTCAGAAGTTCTTCACCGTGGTTTCCTTGGCTGGGGGTGGGGACAGGATATGGATGTCCAGTGAGATTAATTTATGGTCAGATCTTACCAATGAGGGGTATACCTCTGGTATGGAACATAGAGTCCCCATGTTGGTGATGATCAGGTCCAATATGTTTCCCCTCTTGTGGGAGTGGTGACCAGTTGTTCCATAGCATTTGAGTTTATAAATTCTAGGAACCATTGGGTGAGGGTGTTGGGGCCTTCTCAAGTCTTCTCTCTGTATTAAGTAGAGTGAACACTAGACTCAGAATATGATCTCACTGTACTCGGTTAAGTGAGCAAATGAGATGGACCCAGGAGGAGTGTTCAAATATAGACTTACAGGAGGGACGGGCAATTCTAGAGCCTCCAAAACTAACACCAACACAAGAACAGGGAGGGTGGGTAGGGAACTAACTGCATTGAGACACACATCTCACTATTCAATGAAGCAATTAGGTAACAGAAAAAATGAAATACAGTACTTTTAAAACTGCAAGTATGTACTTAACAGAAGACTAAAATACAAAACTGCAAGTTTGCACTTAACTTCAGCTTCTAATGCAGGTGATTGTAGCCAACCAAGTTAATACAGAGTTAAGGGTCTGGCTTAACAAGACACTTTCTGTGCGAAAAATGCAAGATTAGAAATTCCTGCACTGTTTTACTTTCACTTTTTTAAAGAGATAAGGTAATATGTAAGAGTAAGGATGTTAAGGCTGTGGGTGGCCATAATAGTTCCCTACAACAGGTATGATGGAGGGTTGTCAACATTATACTCCTTGCAGGGATAAAACACGTGACATTAGGGAAGACAGATGCACCACAGAAGGAGGGCAAACAAGACATAAGCAGCTGACAGAGGTTAAAGAGTTTTTGGTGGCACTTGCCAGCCAGGGAGATTGCACCCTCATACTTAGGGGTGGCTTGCATGTGGGGGAAGGCCTGGAACTAGTCATCTGTGTGTTAGTAGGGGAAACATCAGGCTAATAATGTCCACATCACTGAAATACTGAGAAGAAGGATTGACCAAGGGCCACCTGCATATCTGTCCCTCCAGGCACGTCTGGTCTGCAAATGTAACATCCTGTTGTGTTTTGGACCTAGTTATCCATTTGTTCAGTTTTTGAACACTACATTACATCTGCCTTGTGAACTACATCTCTTAAACTGTAAATGTTTTCTTTTCTCGCTTTCTGGTGTATTAGTATTGTTCTACATCATGGTGAAAGAGTCAAGAGTTTGTTGATTGATGTCTCCTCTATTTATGATTGTGATATTATCATTTGAAAACAAAATCTTAAACACAACATAATGAATCTACAACCCACCACCACAGATCAAAGATTATTTTTTGCAGTAGGACAAGCCATATACTTTCATAGTTTCATAGTTTCATAGTAGTGTACTAGGCTATATGGGCACGGGGTTTTAAAGCCAGCCCCAACACAGTGATGTGGGCTTTACGCCATACTATACTAGTAGTGACCTGCTCTAGAGTGAACACATAAAACCCCATTATTTAGTCTAGTAGTATAACCTAGTAGTAGGTCTGAGGTACTCACGAGGTAAACTCTGCATCCCCCATCCATGATCCAAATTTTCTTGAACAGTGCCAACTCAGGTGGCTCTGTCTTTTGTGAACACTGTAATGTCATATCCTATCCCTCATCCAGCCCTCAGTATGTGAATTTCCAGGCTCCCATCATTCCTTAGCCCAGGTTGTGCAGAGGTTGAAATCCTTAGCTCGTGTGGGATTGATGGATGAGTTGGATGATGCCTTGAGTGTATCTCAACTCATGGGGTATGACCCTGCTGTATGCTCTGAGCAGGCGGTATGGCTGGTTTTATTACCCTAGAGAAGGGCAGATCCACTTTTAATAGCTGGATTGGATAAGGCACTTTTCTTGGTGTGAGGTACTTGAGATACATCCCAGTTGCTGTCTTTCCAGTTGCCATTTGGGCCAGATGAGGTGGAATACAAGCAGGTATGCATACATCGGATGATGGAGGGACATGAGCTGAGGGTATAATATGATCCCTCCTGAGTCTTGATGAGAATCCTGGCATGATGAGATGTAGGCTAGGTAGAAATGATTTCTGATTCCCCAGGTCTGGTCTGTTGTCTCTGTCGACTATCGGGTTGAGTCTTGTCCCCCAGGATAGTTGTTTCTGACTTTGTTTGGGTTTGTGGGATAGTTTTTCCATTTCAGGGTTTTTCTTTTCAGATTTGGCTACATTTTTTTTTTTTTTTTGAGGCAGGGGTTACCAGTTTCAGTGAGACCTTTCTGTGGTATGTTTGTGTCTGTAGGTGGTGTGTGTGTTTGCCAGTTTGCATCCTTCCTGAGTTTGCCTTCCACTGCAAACTTTGTCAGCTGTTTGGAGTCACCTTTGAAAATTTGTGCCAATTGAAATGACTACAGAGATAGCCACTTAGGAGAGGTGTGCTTTAACACTTTGCTCGTAATTTTGTGACATATTCTTTAATCAATTTCTACCATTATTTTCATTTTTTTCTTGTAGCTTGTTGCTATTTATCTTTAGATTTATGGGTCAAAGTTTTTTTAGCCAGCCTTGTAATAGATGCCAGAGTGTAGTATTAGTCAAAAGGTAGACAAGTGCATTAGATGTTGAGTCTAACTGTGGTCACAGGTCGTCGGCAGGTTTTACAAACCAGTCAGAAGTCAATCAAGCCTTTTGAGAAGGATCACTGGCTGGGATCCGGGTCCATGAGAGGCCCAATGTCGCCATGATGTATGTACCATGTCCCTTTTACCCATTTATGGTCACCTGGTAGAGTTACTGGGTCTGGCAGTCACTGTTGCTCAATCTTGTAGTTCAGGTACCATGATTGTGAGTTCCATAATGGATAGCCTGTTCTGAGGCTAATGCTGTTCATCAGTGTTAAGGCCAGATTAGTTCGACCAAGCTCGGGAGTTTTTCTTAGTTTTTTTGTCTTGGATACCATCGGGTCCCATAGATGCTGTTGGTGTGTTTGTTGAGGTTGGTTTTGCTGTGTGGATTAGTGTACTTGATCTTTAGTTCTGAGTCTTCAATTCTGGATGAATGATGGAGAGCAGGAGTTGGCAATTTGCACTTTTGCTATGAACAGATTTAGAAGAATGTCAGTAGTGAATTTATGCCAGAATATCTGCAAGAAGAGTAGGAATATCTGAAGGCTTTGTGATTGGATTGTTATCCTTCAAAGAATCAAGGATTTGGTTTGGTTGGTAAGTTTTTATGCTTTTTTTTTAATGTGCTTTGTGTTGAGCCTTTTTATTTTTCCGTAGTTTTTACTTGTGCTGATCAGGAAGCCTTTTTTGGGAGTTGTTAGCTCTGGTCCACAGCTTCGGCGTTTGTTTCAGTTGTTGGATTTGGCTCTTTCCTGCAGCAGCTTTTTGTTTCCCTTAGTGGTCCATGTCTTGGTTTTAGTTATTGGCTTGGGGTTTTTCCTGGGGATGTTGTCAGTAGATTTTAGGGGATGAAGGATGAAGTTTTTTTGAAGATGGTTTCCATTGACCCAGTAGTTTGAAGGATATCATTTCCGAGGGATGTGGGGGTGTTGGTGGCATTAGAGGTTTTTCACTGTAGTCTTTTCTCTGGGGGTGGGGCTTATTATCAGGTTTTGAGCATTTTTTTTATGATCACATCAACGTGATGGAGTTTATATCCATCTCTTGGAGCATTTGGACCCCACCTTAGTTCCATAGCATTTGAGTTTATGAATTCCAGGATGACCAGTTAGTGTGGTATTATTGCTCCCATGTGGAAGGGTGATTGGAATATATCTTCAGGGCAGGGGATGGTAGCCAGGAATGTGTCATATCCAGGAGTCTTTTCAGGATGAAAGGAAGGATTGTGACCAGGTTGGGATTGGCATTCATTTCCAAAGTTGTGGTGTAGTTTGGGGGCAGTGATCTAAACAGTGATATTTTGAATGGTATAACATTTGGTGGGTCGAGAGTGTTAATGGTGTGGTGACAATGGACACTCCACTTTTGGAGGGTTCTGTGACTTTCCCTGGGTTGACGTATGCCCTGATGTATAGCCAGCAAGTGCCAGAGTATTTTTAGGAGTGGAGGCAGTGGTTTCAGGATAGAGCCAGGTTTGTGGTTTTCCTGGAACTTGAGGATCAGCCCCCTCCTTGGTGTTGTCGTTGTGGGTGTGGAGATCTGGCATCTCAGAAGAATTTTTTTTATTTTGTATTACTACTATATTTCCCTGAGTGGGTTTAAAAAGGTTATTTTTGGGTTTTTTGTTTTTTTAGTTTTATATGGTTTGATTGTTGGTTGAGCATTATTCATTCTTTTTTGTCCAGTGTTGGTCCAGCAGTCTCATCATTGGCTGACAGCCATTGACAAAAAGATCAGCACCAGCCGGCAAGCAAGTTGAGCCCACTGATCACAGGAGGCTGACATGTCTTGGTCAGCTTAGGCTGAGGTTCAGATGCGGGTCATTCCTAGACAGACCCAGGATTCCTAGGATGATCGGAGAGCCAGTGATGGCGACTGAAGTGGGCTGCCCAGCCAGTCTGCTGATATATCTCTCTTTTGGATGATGTTGGATCATTCTGGGTCAACATTTGGAGCAGAGTGAGGACGTTTGTCTTGGAGTGGAGTGTCTTGAGTCAGGGCTCAGCTTGCCGATACCCTCTCTCAGGGGCTCAGCCTGAGTTTCTAGCCATCGTGGGCATCTCAGACTTAGTCACCTATTGGCTACCCCTTGTAGATTATAACGGAATAGTTGCTGTGAATAGGTGGACACACCTGTTGTCATAGGTACATGTGTTTTGTGTAACATTTTGTGGGATGTTTTTCAGGTGTTTATTTGGAGCTGTTAATTGTGGGGAGTTCCAGTGTAACTATAGGTGGATGTCTTTAGTAATGGGTATGTGTAGGCTTTATTGTGTTTGTGGGGTTTATGTTGTATTTACGTGCCTTTGGGGGGTATCTCTTCCCTGTGTTGTGTTGTGTGGGAGAGTTGCATTATGTCTTTGTGTATGCAAGTGTATGGTTTTGCTGGAGGTTTAAGTAGTTGTCTGAGTTGGTTTTGTTTTTGTTTGTGCAGTGTTTTCACAGAGGTAACATTGCTAGTGGATGGAGGCATTCCCCAGCTGGTCTTCTGATAGGCAAGCATGGCTACAGACGCCATACTTAACCAGAGTTTTGCCTGTAGTGTGGCTGGACTTTGGAGTGACACAAGTATATTTGTTTTAAGTGAGTGGCCTTTAAGAATATTTTTTATTGTACAATGTTAGGGGGCAATTACCCTCCCCCAACATATATATATATAGTAACATATTGGTTGCACAACAATGGGAAAAGGAAAAACTTTTCAAAACATTAAACACTTACAGAGTCATCTCTCACAAGCAATGGGTCCACCATTCTTACATATTATCTGTATAAACTGTAATAGATAGCAAATGTGAGCAGTTGTGATCTGGCAATTAGAACCTCACCAGCCAATTAATGCTTTTCACCCCAGCATACATCTCTACTAAAACACCACTATTCTATATGGTCTCTGCTAACAACACAATAATAAAACAAGTAAACCACATACAATTACTGGGTGTCATCATACATGGCCAGTTGAAATTCGGCCGTTACTTATCACATGTGGCTAAAAACATAATAAAAAACTAAGTACATTATACAGAGTAAAAACTTACCTGACAAACATAGCCAGAAGACATTTAGCCTCTGCTTTTATACTACCAGCTGTCCTGTGTGCTGCTCTAATGTTTACCAAATTTCAACTAATACTGCAAATTACTCTCTATATTCAAAACTATGGAATCATATCCTACTTCCACTGAAATCCATTCAGAGTGCAGACTTATTTAGAACACAAACTTCACCTATCAGCTTAATGGGTCTGCTCCTGTGCATCTCTAGGATAAACGACACTATCATCTTCAGCTTGTCATGTCATCACCCTGTTTATCTTCATTCAGAGTCCTGTGCCCCACAACCAATATTCATCAATACATGAATAGTTTTACTAGCATCTCCCAGGTATATGTACTTTATTTTGTGACAGTGCTCATTCCCTGCCTCTATATTTCTAACACTAACCTTATAATAGCCTTATATGTGATTGTCTCTCAAACTGCTTCACACCCCACCTTCTAACTACAGTATTGACTTTTTCTATTCTACCTAGTTCCTTCCATCACCGTTATTTCTTTACATTTCTAAGCACGGTGTATGATTTATTATCTATCTGACAAACATACCAATACACCTCTTCAAATGCTCAGTGTTCAACATCTACTAATGCGTAAAGTATCTTTTATACTGTTACAGTTGCCTCTGTTTTCATATGAATGTAATCCAATAAGCAAACATATGTTTAATTGTTAATGTATACACTGTAGTGTCTATTCATGTATATTACTGAATGTCTGTTTAAAAATGTTTGTATTATGTTGGAACTTTTCTCCCGGGCTTCTGCTGAAAAGGGTTTTGACTAAACCCAGTTGGACAAATCCAGTAAACAAAAGCAAAATAAAAATAAAAGTAAAATTGGTCATTAATTACATGTAGGGTAACCAGTGATGAATGACTGAACTTCATGGTTTAATTGTAATATCTATCAATACTTTCTTTGTAAATCAGTTTGTATCCTATGAAATTCTGTCAAGGTACAACTTTTTATATATAATACAGAAATAGAAGTATATTTTATTCTTCTTACTCAAATACTGTTTATGTAAAATAAGTTGTTTTTCTTGTCATGTTAGATTGTGCAAAAATAAGCAAGCACTGTATTATGGTCTGTGGGCTGCTGTTTTACACCTCTTATTTTATGTATGTGTACAGTAAACTGTCAAGGGAGGGCCCTTATCATTTAAGAGATCACAGTGAGAAATTAATGTTCACCAGCAGGATAGCCTGGAAATTTACTCCATAGCATATAGTTTACATGGATTACATCACAGACTATTTTACATAGATTACATCACAGACTATTTTGCAGGGATAACATCTAAGACCTTGCACTCATCATATTGTTTTACTCTCAAAAGTTAGAATCATTTTGGTTATTGCATTGGACCCAGTTTCCTGACCACGTGAAGGCATGTGGCTGTGATGCTCAATCATTCCTTTAAAACTGCTGGGTTTCCACGGGTCTGACAAGAATTTTGCTGGTACATTTGCATATCTCTTTCCTTTTACAGCAGACTGGTAGCGACCTTTCTCTGGTAGTTCCATGTCTAACAGATCACAAGTTGGATGCTGTTCCTTTTTGGAATCTGCTGTTCTCACTGACTCACACTCTTTCAATATTTGATAACAGTCTGTGGCTACACTGTTAGGACAGTAACATACTATTTTGTGAGGATGGTGCTATCGCTTGGTGCACATACTAACCCCAGTACTTCACATACTGAAGTGCTGCCCTCAAAGACAATTTCCATCTGTTTGAAAACCTCTGAAAACACCCTTCAGCTCAACTCCTTCAAGTATAAAGCAGTCAGGTTTGTGTCCTGGATTCTTAGCCCAAGTAGAAATATTTTTATAAGGTTTATCACCCCTTTTTGGAACTTAAACCCCTCTGCTTTCCTGCATCTGGTACTTGGGATTGCTACTGCATATATGGTAGACATATAGTACACTACAAGAAAACCTGAGATTTTACAAGAAACACATATCAGATGAAGAGTTTTACCCACAAGTATAAAAGTCCTGTATTACATTGCCAATGTGAATATCTTTCAGAATTTTGTATGCAAATTGAGTTTTACTTGGTGTGGTAAAGAAGGATATAGACAGGCTGTTTTTGCAGTTGTATACTGAATTATGTGAGTGCAACTGAATTGTGTCAGTTTTTGTTTCCTACTTTCAAGTGTACCCTAAGAATGGTTCTTTGGGGTCTTAAAACCATGTAAGAATGAACAGATCAGAAGAAATGAATGAAAAAGCTGCTGCTGAATCTAATGTGGATGTGTTTTATGGTTATGCAGAATACTAAATGTAGCTGGGTGACAGTTTGTCTGTATGTTTGTTGGGGGGCACAGAATTGTATATGAGCAGCAGAGTGTGGACCTTTCAATATAAACACTTGCCAGTAAAATTACAGTTTGGTGGACACCAGCTGTTCTTATCCTAGAAGTGAAAAAATTAGTAAGGCAAAAACATTTATGGGAAGTGGACCGTGTAGCAAATTCTCAGGCAGCATTGCATGATTCTGGTGTAGTTTAAATATTAATTACTATTTCAGGCACTCAGGCTATCATATGCAAGAATGTTTTACCAGAAATTATTTATGTATTTCTTACTAAAGATCCTAATCAAACCAGTTAAAGCAGTGCATTAGGACATGGTGCATATGGGACCTTCACTGTGATTGTCAGTGAGACATTTTGGGAATCCCTTTTCTGTAATCCATATGCATAACTGCTGCAGTCTTTCACAGCAAAGAACCTGCAGATGTTTCTTGTCAGAGACTCTTCTTGTGGAAGATGAAAGCCTGAGCAATTTCTTTAATTTGGACGGTATATACGCTAGAACATGTTCAGTTGTTAATTGATTAGTTATTTAATGTGCTTATGTGTGTATTTATTTGATTTGCTGTCCATATAAAAGACCACCGAGCCAAAAACCTTTAGTCAGGAAGATCTGAGGAATTATCATAATTGGCATACTCTGTACACAAAAAGTAAGAAAGAATGAAAGAATGAATGGATGAATGTACAAATGTGTGAATGAATGAAAACAGAGTAAGACACAGTTCATTTGTGGGGGAATTTTTCTAAGAGATTTTTAAATAGTCCATTTTATATACAAATTTTATTGTAAACCTCATCCACAAATTAACTTACATAACATGTACCATAAGTCTTAAGTGCAGTAAACAAAACTTAGAAACTGACCAAGATATTATATTAGTTCCATTAAAAATAAATGTTTTAATACATTTTAACAAATATATTATACTTGTATGTGGCTCAAAGTAAGATTTAATTAGCTAAATCAAAATTTTTTTTATGATAAGAAATAGATTTTAAATAATTCATAAACTTGTTTTTTTTTTTAATATGGAGTGGTAACTTATCCCTATAAACAAGAATGACAGTCTCAGCTCCATGGTGCAGACGACGCATTTTTCCTACTAAGAACAAGTAAGGAAGGGATCAGGCTGAGAGGACTGGAATTAGAGGTCAAAGTTAGCTTGCCCATCCTGTGAGAAGGAAAGTAGCTGTGGTTCACCTCTTGGGTGATGCATAAAACAGCACTACAATGGATGAGAGTAAAACAGCGCATACTGTATAGCTTGACCTGGCTAAGGCATTTGCTACAGTACCCCACTCAGGCACTGTTGTCAAGTTCTCTGAGCTAGATGTAAATCCCTACATAACTTGCTGGATTGCTGGCTGGTTCACGGACAGGAACCAAGAAGTCAGGATTGGTAAGACCTCCTCCACCAACAGACCATTCACCAACTGAGTACCCCAGGGCTCCATGCTGGGCCCATTCCTGTATGACATCTACTTCTTGGGAGTCAAGGCTAACCTTCAAGAACTCTGGCTCACCAAGTTTTCAGTTAATTGTAAATTGGGAGCTATTACAGATTCCCCCCAAGAGACTAACATCTTGCAAGTGCTTGCAAGTGGGTTTAGCACAGGCAAATGACTGGTGTCAAAGCCATGGCCTCAAACTTAATGCCAAAACATGGATTATAATGCCCTTTGGGAATCTGTCAACCCAAGTTAACTACTTAATTGATAAAATGCCCCTACAAATTGACCCAGTAGTAAGGTATCTGGGAACATATGTAGACAGGAATCTGGGCTTTGAGCAAGATATGGCTATGATAATAAGCAAATCATTCTATGTTACCCAACTTAAAGGTAAGGGTATGGCATCCATGTCCAAGGAAGTTACAGTATCACTCTACTCAGCCTTCATCAGACCTATCATTGAACACAATCCCCCTTTGGCATATATTTAACCAGACAGTTGCAACATTTGGAGCACCCACAGAAGTTTCCCACTAGGACAATTCAGGGCATGAATATCCTGTTCTACACTGATCACCAAAAGGCTCTGCTCCTGTATTTATTCTCTTACAGGCTGCTGAGAGGGGATCTTTGCCTGGCATACAGGGCTTCCTCATACCCAGACCTGATGGATCTGTTGCACATGTGCAAAACAAACAGCACCAGAAACACTAGGTGTAGAGATCTGTACTTCAACTGTGACATAAACAGAACATGCTGGAGAGACAGATATGTGTCCCAGAGGATCTCTGCACTATGGAACTCCTCATCCATGTAAAAGAGAGTTAATCTCTGACCCTATTCAAATGAAACTTTGAAAATTGGATGCAAAATTGTAAATTATCCTCCAGTCTGGCCGACATGTGCCTTATGGATACAGGCCATGAATAACAAAAAATGTTATACTACATAACAGCTGCTGTACATATCCTTAGTTACCTCAGTACTAAAAGACCCCCCCCTTATAGATGTTCATGATACTCAGGACCCCAATGGTTTGGGTTGCGTGGCTAGGCTTGTAAGAGCCCTATTGGTCGTTAGCCTAGAAACAATATATGAATGTATGAACTACATGTTCCATTCATGAGTATGAGCCCACTGAACTCTCACTACTTTTGCTGTACTCTGTTGCCAAGCAGGCAGCACCATGTGAAGCTCAAGTGAGCCACTATGGGGATTTCTCCACCAAGAAAGGACTTGTGGCTGGCCTGCTCCCTACCACCTGAACCCCACCATATCAGTAATGAATGAACCATATGGTTCCTCCCTATTCTTGGGATGACAGTCTCTTGTATCTGATGGAACAAATGAGCCATCTGGGTGAAGTTGAGGGAGCCACTGGGTAGGTCATAGAGATAGGAGTTTAGATTGCTACTAGATAATAGGCCAGCTAGGACTTCTTTAAGCTTAGCCACTGCAACTCCACTAGTACAGCTAACTTGTTACCCCCCCTAACTGTAAGGGATGGGGGGGCATGGCCTGAGTAAATTTGCAGTTTCCATCCATTTGTCTAACCCTAATATGTTGCAATATAGATACAAGTACCTTTAGCTTGTATTTGTGTAGCTACTATTTTTATAGATATTTATTTATTCATCTACCCAATCTATCCTTTGTTAACTGGGTTAGTCCACTGGGTTAGTGGCCCATTTTCAGTGGAGACGATGAGAAAGTTCCAAATAAAGAAACAAATTGCAGAGTTTATATCAGCTCTACATATATATAGTAGATCAAGCAGGATTGGGTCATTTACATCTTTATAAATCAGGCATAAATCACTCCATATTAGTGTGAAGGAGATAGAAAAAGAGACATTGGCTTATAGATATTGTGCTGAGTAACTTGCAGAACTCATGCCCTATATTTTTTTAGTGAGGAACACTATGATTTTAAGTTGGGTTAGGTGTTTAGGCAGATGAAGGGCACCTTGTATGCAAGTACGGGCCTGCTAAGAAACAAGTAAAGGAGAATGGCGACCTCTGTTGGCTGGGAGGAGATGCCTTTAATAATTACTTGGGTGACGTAGAAAGCTTTCCTAATGACAGAGGATATGTGCTGCTCAAAGAAGAGTTCAAGGGGGTGTGGGAAGGAAAGAGGGGAATTACTGAGCATGACAGTCCCAAAAATGGTCCTACCTGAAGACTGCTTAGTTGTTGGAGCATCTAGTAATGCACCTCCAAATGATCTTGGGTTACTTTTACGAATATAAATAGATAACAGGCTGTATAAATGTGCAAATGTAAAAACTCTTTGAATAATCGAAGTATAAGCAGTGCTAAGTTAAAGAAAAGCTATGTAGTCAGAGAAAGACATTGAACTCTGAAAACGAAGAACTATACATCAGTATTAAATATGAGGGAGGCAGGGTGTGCAGTGTGCAATTTTGATCAGATTTCATGTCATGAATAGATATTGAAAGGGAATGCTATATTACAGAAAAGATTACATGAAGCAAAGCTAGTTCAAAAGTGAGCTTTAGCAAAAAACAAACGAGAAATAATTCTTAAAAGATACAGTAAGTTTAGTTTTAATGACATGAATTCCTTGCTTTTACTGTCTCCTGTTTCAGATGGGACATCAGAAGGTACCTTAAAGCTATATAGTTAATACTGCATGTCAGCTAGCTAGCATTCCTGCTTAGATCTAAATACAGATACAGAAAAGGTAAACATCCTTAAATCATGATTATTACAGTCAAGTAGGGATTTACTTCAAGGCTTCTGGATCTTTTTTTTTTTCCAGTTAAACAATCACATTTACTTTACATATAATGACCTGCTAGTTCCTTGGTACTCACAAATGAGTATCTCCTACTGTGCTCAATTCATTTAAAAGGTATATTACTAAGCAGTGTTTCTTGAGGTGTGACATGCAGAATCCTTTCTATGAAATATACTAGGGCTATCAAACTCACCTTCTGTATCAAGAGTTTCAGCAGCTGGCAGCTTGACACCCAGGACTTTCTCAAGCTCCTTCATCATGTTTATTCTCCTAAATGGAGGTGTGAAGTCAATCTCAACTGCCTTCCCTTCTGGTCCATCGGGGTGGTATGTGATCTTGTTGTCTCCTTTGATATGTTTGACCATACCTAAGATAAATGAAACACACAGCATATCAGCAATACACAAACACCCAACACACCTCAGCAATACACAAAAAACCAACACACAAAACTCAACTCAGGATGCATTTTTATTTGATGGCATCTTATTTAAGAGAGAGACTTTTCAACTGTGACCAGTCCCTTTATATTTGTAGCAAGGAAATAATCATGGCATCTTAAGCCACA